>NC_134359.1:274055456-274355456 GCF_048569485.1 Anomaloglossus baeobatrachus
GGTTCAGCCCTTGGGGGGGGCCCAAACTGGGAGGTTATCTGCCCCAAATCTGTCCCAAGTAACACGTTTGCGGGGATCCGATCAGTTACCCCCACCTCCCTCACCCCTCGTCCTGCGCCCCAGTCCATATAAACGCTGGCGATGGGCAGCGCCGGGTCAATGCCTCCAATACCGGAGACAGCGAGGGTTTTTCCAGGTACCAAGTCTTGGGGGGACACCATCTCAGGCCACAACAGAGTCACCTCCGAGGCGCTGTCTCGCAGTCCTATGGTCGTAGACCGGCCGACGGGTGACAGGTTGAAAGCTGTTCAGGGACCTACCACCACCCCCACCCACACAATACACCTTGGGCGGCCCTTGGGAGGGGGACGGGGCCTTGGGACGCTGAGGGCACATGGCCTTGAAGTGTCCCAGGTTGGTTGCACTGGTGGCACCGTCTTGGTTCTGCCACGGGCCTGGAGAGGGAGTTGAGGGGGATACCCCCTGCGGTCTAGGGGGCAGGTGGGGCAGTCGCAGAATTCAACTTACCCCCTCTCCAGGTGCTACTGGTGGCCGCTCTCCTGGCCTCAGGGGCCCGATTGTTGGTGTAGTCATCGGCCAGGGCAGCTGTAGCCGTGGACCCCTTTGGCTTCTGGTCTCGGATGAACTGACGGAGATCCTCAGGGCAGTTCCACAAAAGTTGCTCCATGATGAACAAGTCCAGGATCTCCGGTCCGGTGGTAAGCTGCAGGCCTTGGGTCCAGTGGTCGGCAGCTCTGGCAAGTGGCCCGCCGGTGGTCTGCCCAGGAGTCCTTTGGTTCTTCTGTAGGCTCCGGAACTTCTTGCGGTAGGACTCCGGAGTGAGGTTGTACTGTTGGATCAGGGCCCGCTTGATGGTGTCAAAGCCTTGATCTGCCTCAGCAGGCAAGTCCCCAAGGATATCCAGGGCCTTACCCCTTAAACGGGGGGGTCAGGTATTTGGCCCACTGGTCCTTGTCCAGATGGTGCTGCAGGCAAGTCCGTTCAAAAGCAGTCAGGAAAGAGTCCAAGTCTCCATCCTTCTCCAGCACTGGGAAGTCCTCAACACGGACCTTTGGAAGTTTGGTGTCTTGAAGGTCACATGTGGCTGATGAGGGCTGGAGCTTGGCAAGCTGCAGCTGGTGCTCACGGTCTGCCTGTCGCTCTCGCTCTTCACATGCTGCCCTGCGCTCTGCCCTGCGCTCCGCAGCTTCACGTTCTGCCCTGCGCTCTCGCTCCGCAGCCTCACGCTCTGCCTGCCGCTCCGCAGCCTCAGCCTCACACGCTGCCCTGCGCTCTGCCATGAGTTCCTTGTAGCCCTCCCGGTCTCCAGCCCGGAGTAGGGCCATAGCCATTTGAAGAAGGCTATCCGAGCCTGCCAGGCTCGGTGGAATGGCACGTGGTGATCTGCGGCACGCTGCAGTGCTAGGCGATTCACTGTCCCTTTCAGAGCGGAGGACTGGCATCTGGCTCGTTGAGGACCCTTGGGTGTGCTCCTCATCTTGTCCATGAGTGCCAGGTTGTGCGATGTCCTCTGCAGAGCTGTTCTCTGGCGTCGGGCTCTTGGAGGGCTCGTGGACAACCTCCTCATTGCTGTCCACAGCACCGTCCTCCCTCTCTTCGGCTCCTGCCTTAGCATTGGCCAGTTGCATAGCTCTGCTCCTGGTGCCATCAGCCATTCTTGCAGACTTTGGTCACTGACACAGAACTGACACCTGATGCCTCCACACACCTACAGTATCTGCAATCTGACACTCTAGTGTTGAGCTAGTCTGAAGACCCCAGCAGCCACAGCTGCTGCAGGCAGTCTTTAGTGTCTGGGAGTATGGGTCTCACACTCACACACACTATTATCTCGATCCCACCGCTTGCCACCAATATGTCACGAACCACCGGGGGGGTCACTCAGAAATCCCCCGTGCTGGCCACCAATGTCACGATCGGGGGGTAAACAAGTGGGGGTCACCCCTTCTTTATACCTCCCGACCGACAGACAGAGCACGTGACGCGCTCTCTAGCGCCCCTCTTATTAGTCAGGCCAATTATGGAATTGCCCGACAATAAGCAAGGAGGCCGCTATACTACTTATGCCGATTATTGAAGGGTCCCCCGGTGAGAGTAGGGTATATATTCCCCCCGACCTCCGTGGGCGGAATATATAAAATCTCCCCGAATCTCACTGGCCTCCCCACAATAATCCTTGGCACAACTCGCTGCCCACCAACCGCTTCACGGTAACTATTAGCCGAGACACACAGACGTGGGATTCAAGATCGAGATAACAGAACAGCCCAAGATTAATTGTATAATTTAGTCGGCCTAAGCCACACTAGAAACTACAATATATACAATAGGGGGATCTACAGAATATACATACAGTCAGGGCCAGAAATATTTGGACAGTGACACAAGTTTTGTTATTTTAGCTGATTACAAAAACATGTTCAGAAATACAATTATATATATTAATATGGGCTGAAAGTGCACACTCCCAGCTGCAATATGAGAGTTTTCACATCCAAATCGAGAAAGGGTTTAGGAATCATAGCTCTGTAATGCATAGCCTCCTCTTTTTCAAGGGACCAAAAGTAATTGGACAAGGGACTCTAAGGCTGCAATTAACTCTGAAGGCGTCTCCCTCGTTAACCTGTAATCAATGAAGTAGTTAAAAGGTCTGGGGGTTGATTACAGGTGTGTGGTTTTGCATTTGGAAGCTGTTGCTGTGACCAGACAACATGCGGTCTAAGGAACTCTCAATTGAGGTGAAGCAGAACATCCTGAGGCTGAAAAAAAAGAAAAAATCCATCATAGAGATAGCAGACATGCTTGGAGTAGCAAAATCAACAGTCGGGTACATTCTGAGAAAAAAGGAATTGACTGGGTGAGCTTGGGAACTCAAAAAGGCCTGGGCGTCCACGGATGACAACAGTGGTGGATGATCGCCGCATACTTTCTTTGGTGAAGAAGAACCCGTTCACGAACATCAACTGAAGTCCAGAACACTCTCAGTGAAGTAGGTGTATCTGTTTCTAAGTCAACAGTAAAGAGAAGACTCCATGAAAGTAAATACAAAGGTTCACATCTAGATGCAAACCATTCATCAATTCCAAAAATAGACAGGCCAGAGTTAAATTTGCTGAAAAACACCTCATGAAGCAAGCTCAGTTCTGGAAAAGTATTCTATGGACAGATGAGACAAAGATCAACCTGTACCAGAATGATGGGAAGAAAAAAGTTTGGAGAAGAAAGGGAACGCACATGATCCAAGGCACACCACATCCTCTGTAAAACATGGTGGAGGCAACGTGATGGCATTGGGCATGCATGGCTTTCAATGGCACTGGGTCACTTGTGTTTATTGATGACATAACAGCAGACAAGAGTAGCCGGATGAATTCTGAAGTGTACCGGGATATACTTTCAGTCCAGATTCAGCCAAATGCTGCAAAGTTGATTGGACGGCGCTTCATAGTACAGATGGACAATGACCCCAAGCATACATCCAAAGCTACCCAGGAGTTCATGAGTGCAAAAAAGTGGAACATTCTGCAATGGCCAAGTCAATCACCAGATCTTAACCCAATTGAGCATGCATTTCACTTGCTCAAATCCAGACTTAAGACGGAAAGACCCACAAACAAGCAAGACCTGAAGGCTGCGGCTGTAAAGGCCTGGCAAAGCATTAAGAAGGAGGAAACCCAGCGTTTGGTGATGTCCATGGGTTCCAGACTTAAGGTAGTGATTGCCTCCAAAGGATTCGCAACAAAATATTGAAAATAAAAATATTTTGTTTGGGTTTGGTTTATTTGTCCAATTACTTTTGACCTCCTAAAATGTGGAGTGTTTGTAAAGAAATGTGTACAATTCCTACAATTTCTATCAGATATTTTTGTTCAAACCTTCAAATTAAACGTTACAATCTGCACTTGAATTCTGTTGTAGAGGTTTCATTTCAAATCCAATGTGGTGGCATGCAGAGCCCAACTCGCGAAAATTGTGTCACTGTCCAAATATTTCTGGACCTAACTGTAGGTCAGAGTACAGTTACAATTAAAGCATGGTTTACAAACAGGCATACACAGTTCGAGCAGTTACCTTGTGCGTCTGGCCACAGGGGGGCGCCATGGACCAGGCTTCCAGGATCTCCCTCACAGGTCTTCCCTGACCAGACCCCCGAGCAAAAGAACCCTGGAAAATGGCCAAATTGGGGTTATCAACCTGGGCAAATCCAGGTCCCCTCCTACCTTTGTGACCTCAGAGGGAGCACTGCTCCACCCCTGGCTGGAGTTATGGATAATATCCACAACAGGGGATATGGGCCATAACTTGGCCTGGGAACATCGTAGGCAGACGCCAATGCTCTCATTGTGACAGTTATGAATTTAGCTACAGAACGAGAGGACTCATGACTTGTCTACTAGTTCCCCATTGGCTGATATCACGCCTGGGGTATTTCCCCAGGTCTTACTCCCATAAAAAGGGTGCGCCAGCATCGTCCGCATGCGGAGACACCATTTTTATGCCTGCCATTTTTATCGGAAATATGGCTTGCGAGATATGAACCATATTTTACTGGAGTCGTTCTGTCTGGATACTTCCAAGCTTGCTAATTAGATAGCAGCCCCTGCTACAGGGTGACGGCAGGGAGTCATCCTGTGTCCACTGTTCCCAGATCATCTAATCTCCATATCACAGGAGATGGCCATGGGATGTGTTGCTGGGATGTGACACCTTCCCAGATGTTGGACATCTGAGAACAAGAAGGGAGGGGGGCACTGCCATGGAGTGATGAGAGCGATTATGACTGGAAATCATAATTCCTCTTCATATCCCAGGATTTTCCTCACAGACAGCCTATGACACATGTCCTTGCTTGTCTGGCAAAAAGTCCACTTAGCTGTGTGTATGTGTCTGGGATTGGCTGACATGCTGGCCCGCCCCACTACACGCGCGCTTAGGGAAGGAAGAACAGAAAAAAAAAAAATGGCAGTGATCTGAACGTGCTGCCCCCGCAAACTTTACTCTGAAATTTCATAATAGTGTGAGTCACAGAGTGACTTACACTATTACAGCGAAAATCCAGCTAGTAATTAGCTTGGCTTTTTGCTGCTAGAACTGTTCTCGAACGTAACTCGAGCTATCGAGCTTTTAGCAAACAGCTCGAGTTCTAGTTCGATCTAGAACAGCCCCCAAAATCACTCGAACCGCGAACTGGAGAACCACGAACCGCGCTCAACTCTACTCCTAATCCATCTAGTGCCACTCCTGCAGGCCCAACACAGGGAGAGATCGCATTTAGCACCGCAGGCCTGACACAGGGAGAGATCGCACTCAGCACCGCAGGCCTGACACAGGGAGAGATCGCATTCAGCACCACAGGCCTGACACAGGGAGAGATCGCATTCAGCACCGCAGGCCTGACACAGGGAGAGATCGCACTCAGCACCGCAGGCCTGACACAGGGAGAGATCGAACTCAGCACCGCAGGCCTGACACAGGGAGAGATCGCACTCAGCGCCGCAGACCTAACACAGGGAGAGACCGCACTCAGCACCGCAGGCCTGACACAGGGAGAGATCACACTCAGCACCGCAGGCCTGACACAGGGAGAGATCGCATTCAGCACCGCAGGCCTGACCATACCTCCCAACCGTCCCGGATTCTGAGGGACTGCCACGATTTTAGAGGTGTGTCCCGCAGCCCCGCGGCTCACAGCTGATGTCCCGGCTCCTCCCCTCAGTGCAGTGAATAAATTAAATTAAATTATCATCGGCTCTGGATTTTCGGGGCGGCAGGGACCCGTGGAACTGTGAGTTCATTGTTTCAAAGGCAGCAGCTCTACCACTGAGCTACTTCCTGTATTGAAACCCATAGGAAGATTTTGTTATCTTGACCTCTATACTGCAGGTGAGATACCAGAAGCAGATTATTCAGCTGCAAAGATGGATGGAGGGATGGATGAATGGAGAGATGAGTGGAGGGGTAGAGGGAGGGATGGATGGTTGGATGATAGAGGGATGAAAGGAGGGATAGAGGGAGGGATAGATGGATGATAGAGGGATGAATGGAGGGATAGAGGGAGGGGTAGAGGGAGGGAGGGATGGATGATAGAGGGATGAATGGAGGGATGAATGGAGGGATAGAGGGAGGGATGGATGGATGATAGAGGGATGAATAGAGGGATGATTGGAGGGATGAATGGAAGGATGAATGGAGGGATGAATGGAGGGATGAATGGAGGGATAGAGGGAGGGATGGATGGATGATAGAGGGATGAATGGAGGGATGAATGGAGGGATGAATGGAGGGATAGAGGGATGAATGGAGGGATGAATGGAGGGATAGAGGGAGGGATGGATGGATGATAGAGGGATGAATGGAGGGATGAATGGAGGGTTAGAGGGAGGGACGGATGATAGAGGGATGAATGGAGGGATGAATGGAGAGATAGAGGGAGGGATGGATGAATGGAGGGATGAATGGAGGGATAGAGGGAGGGATGGATGGATGATAGAGGGATGAATGGAGGGATGAATGGAGAGATAGAGGGAGGGATGGATGGATGATAGATGGTTGAATGGAGGGATGAATCAAGGGATGAATGGTGGGATGATTGGAGGGATGAATGGAGGGATAGAGGGAGGGATGGATGGATGATAGAGGGATGAATGGAGGGATAGAGGGAGGGATAGAGGGAGGGATAGATGGATGATAGAGGGATGAAGGGAGGGATGAATGGAGGGATAGAGGGAGGGATAGAGGGAGGGATAGAGGGAGGGATGGATGGATGATAGAGGGAGAATGGAGGGATAGAGGGAGGGATGGATGGATGATAGTGGGATGGATGGATGATAGAGGGATGGATGATAGAGGGATATATATAGATACACGACAGATAATAGATAGAGATAGAATCATAGATAGAATCATAGATAGATAGAATCATAGAGGGATAGAGATAGATAGATAGATAGATAGATAGAGGGATAGATAGATACTGTATCTCAATGTAGGTGAAGGAAAGAGTCAGATTTATTTGTTCCCATAAAACTACTGTAAAGAAATGAGGAAAAAAACACAAATACAATTTTTTTTTTTTATCTTCACCACCTTGGATTTAAACCAGCAACGTTCAAAACTTGTGTCCAGCAGCCTCTTGGCTTTCCTAGCTGCTCTAGCTGTTGAGCCACTAGAATTGATGTTGTCAGGGGGAGTATTTTACATAAATGAACCTACAATGCAGCCTCTTACACAGCAGATTACACAGGACACATCTCCATTGTACACAGCAGTGTCTCTATCTCCTGTATTCTAGAGAGAGAGGAAAAGAGGATTTTTTTTTACTTCTAATAAAATTACTAAAAATAATAAAAAAAATAGAATAATGTAATTTTATTACACTTTTTTATAAAATAATAAACATCACAAATCAGCAAATAACATGGACATATTTGGTGTCCCTGTAATCGTAATGACCTGAACAACACAGTGATCAGGTTATTTATGGGGATCGGTAAATGGCGGGAACAAAATGGCGCAATTTGTTATTTTTCTTTATTAAAACCCATAAAAAATGTAATAAAAATTTATCACTGAGGCCGTGTTCACACATAGCGTAAATGCTGCATTTTTTCTGCAGGTGTCCGCGCCACGAGTGCAATAACAATGTTCTCTGATTATTACGTGTTTGCGGTATTTTTTAAACATTGTCCCCCTTATTTGATACATGTTTGTTGCTGATGTGAATCCTGAAGGTTATAAAGAAAGAAACACCAAATCCGCACAGTTCAGCGGTGTCTTTCCACGCACCAGGAGCGGAGATTTCATGACGTCTCATCCACTTTGCTTGGACCATTAGTCCATATTCCCATGTAGTGTAAATGCTGCATTTTTTTCTGCTGTTTTTTGCACATTTATTCCGCTGTGTTTAATTGTCCAAGTAAAGTGGATGTGATTTCATGAAAAGACGCCGCTGAATTCTGCGGTTTCGGGGTTTTTTTTCTCTGGAGGTTTCTATGTGGAGCTTAAAAAATGCAGGAAAAAGCTTCTCTGTACAATAAAAACACTTAAAAACGCAAATGACATCTGAACCAAAAACACATTAAATAATGGAGAAAAGGCAGAAAAAATGCAGCAAAAATGGAAAAAAACAGAGAAGATTGTTATTGTGTAGTTTGGTGCAGACAGAAACAAAAAGAAACAGAATTTATGCAACGTGTGAACATGGATTTATAGGTACAAATAAGCAACATGTCATATAATGACACATAGAAATATAAAAAAATTCTGACTACTATGAATATGAATGAACAGTGCGGGACATCTGCTGAATGACCCTTACTGCCAAATGGGTGTGGCTAGGGGCGTGGTCAAAATTTGCGCGCGCCGCATGCTTTATCCCTCTTTCCTTTCTTGAAAAGTTGGGAGGTATGGGCCTGACACAGGGAGAGATCGCACTCAGCACCGCAGGCCTGACACAGAGAGAGATCACACTCAGCATCGCAGGCCTGACATATGCAGAGATCGTACTCAGCACCGCAGGCCTGACACAGGGAGAGATCGCACTCAGCACCACAGGCCTGACAGAGGGAGAGATCGCACTCAGCACTGCAGGCCTGACACAGGGAGAGATCGCACTCAGCGCCGCAGGCCTGACACAGGGAGAGATCGCACTCAGCACTGCAGGCCTGACACAGGGAGAGATCGCACTCAGCGCCGCAGGCCTGACACAGGGAGAGATCACACTCAGCACTGCAGGCCTGACACAGGGAGAGATCGCACTCAGCACCGCAGGCCTGACACAGGGAGAGATCACACTCAGCATTGCAGGCCTGACACAGGGAGAGATCGCACTCAGCACCACAGGCCTGACAGAGGGAGAGATCGCACTCAGCACTGCAGGCCTGACACAGGGAGAGATCGCACTTAGCGCCGCAGGCCTGACACAGGGAGAGATCGCACTCAGCACTGCAGGCCTGACACAGGGAGAGATCGCACTCAGCGCCGCAGGCCTGACACAGGGAGAGATCACACTCAGCACTGCAGGCCTGACACAGGGAGAGATCGCACTCAGCGCCGCAGGCCTGACACAGGGAGAGATCACACTCAGCACTGCAGGCCTGACACAGGGAGAGATCGCACTCAGCGCCGCAGGCCTGACATATGCAGAGATCGTACTCAGCACCGCAGGCCTGACACAGGGAGAGATCATACTCAGCACCGCAGGCCTGACACAGGGAGAGATCGCACTCAGCACTGCAGGCCTGACACAGGGAGAGATCGCACTCAGCGCCGCAGGCCTGACACAGGGAGAGATCGCACTCAGCACTGCAGGCCTGACACAGGAAGAGATCGTACTCAGCACTGCAGACCTGACACAGGAAGAGATCGTACTCAGCACCGCAAGCCTGACATAGGGAGAGATCGCACTCAGCACTAGAGTTGAGCGCGGTTCGAGGTTCTCCAGTTCTAGGTTCGAGTGATTTTGGGGCCTGTTCTAGATCGAACTAGAACTCGAGCTTTTTGCAAAAGCTCGATAGTTCTAGAAACGTTCGAGAACGGTTCTAGCAGCAAAAAGCAGGGCTTTTTACAGCTACAGTGTGCAGGAGCCATCGCTAGCAGCGCTTTGGTTAGTAACCCGATGTTTATCCTAGTTACGTGCAGGAAGCCCACACTTACCGGCTCAGCTCGCTCCGCCCCCTCCTGCCCGCGGCATGTACACACACACTCACACACACACACACACACACACACACACATACATACATACACACATACACACACACACACACACACGGTCCCGCTCGGCTTACCTGCGGTGATGAAGTCCCGCCATCCCGACCTCAGCGCTGTCACTGTCCTCAATGGCCGCCGCTTGTCACATCCCTTCTCTCGCTTCCGACCCGAGACTGACTAGCGGTGACGTCACGGGCCTCTCGCGATACTTGGTGTGAAGGCGCCGGTCATTGAACTCAGTGACAGGGGCTGTCGGCAGTGCTGGAGATCAGCGCAGGTAATGTACCTCGCTGACAGCAGCACTTGTCATGCCCTGCAGTGACCTGGGCTGACCCATTGATGTTAGCTCAGGTCACTGCATTGCTCTCCCAGCCAATGGGGAACATTCTGCTCTTCATTGACTGGGACAGTGTGGATCGTCATGGCAACCCCTTGGATTACAGCAGACCTGGATTTGTTTTTCATTCTAATAAATTGGTTAAAGAGGGAATGTTTTGGGGAGTGTTTTTTCAAATAAAAATGTGTTTGTCGTCTATTTTTTTTTATTACTGACTGGGTTGGTGATGTCGGGTATCTGATAGACGCCTGACCTCACCAACCCCAGGGCTTGATGCCAGGTGACATTACACATCTGGTATTAACCCCATATATTACCCCGTTTGCCACCGCACCAGGGCGCGGGATGAGCTGGGGCGAAGCACCAGGATTGGCGCATCTAATGGATGCGCCACTTCTGGGGCGGCTGCGGCCTGCTATTTTTAGGCTGGGGAGAGTCCAATAACCATGGACCTCCCTAGTCTGAGAATATCAGGCCCCAGCTGTCTGCTTTACCTTGGCTGGTGATCCAATTTTGGGGGGACCCCTACGTGTTTTTTTTTTTTAATTATTTATTTAATTTAAAATAACAGCGTGGGGTGCCCTCAGTTTTGGATTACCAGCCAAGGTGAGGTTGCCAGCTGTGGTCTGCAGGCTGCAGCCGTCTGCTTTACCTTAGCTGGCTACAAAACTAGGGGGAACCCTACGTCATTTTTTTTTTCATTTTTTTGGCTAAATACAAAGCTAAGCACCCCTTAGTGCCACATGAAAGGCACCAAAGGGTGCTCCACTTTTTCTCCATTTTTTCTCCACTTTTTCTCCATTTTTTTCTCCACTTTTTCTCCACTATTTCTCCACTTTTTCTCCATTATTTCTCCACTTATTCTCCACTTTTTCTCCACTTTTTCTCCATTTTTTTCTCCATTTTTTCTCCACTTTCTCTCCACTTTTTCTCCATTTTTTTCTCCATTTTTTCTCCACTTTTTCTCCACTTTTTCTCCACTTTTTATCCATTTTTTTCTCCACTTTTTCTCCATTTTTTCTTCACTTTTTCTCCACTTTTTCTCCACTTTTGCTCCACTTTTTCTCCACTTTTTCTCCATTTGTTATCCACTTTTTCTCCACTTTTTCTCCATTTTTTCTCCATTTTTTCTCCACTTTTTCTCCACTTTTTCTCCATTTTTTTCTCCATTTGTTCTCCACTTTTTCTCCACTTTTTCTCCACTTTTTCTCCATTTTTTCTCCATTTTTTTCTCCATTTTTTTCTCCATTTTTTATCCACTTTTTCTCCACTTTTTCTCCATTTTTTTCTCCATTTTTTCTCCACTTTTTCTCCACTTTTTCTCCACTTTTTCTCCATTTTTTCTCCATTTTTTTCTCCATTTTTTCTCCACTTTTTCTCCACTTTTTCTCCATTTTTTTCTCCACTTTTTCTCCACTTTTTCTCCATTATTTCTCCACTTATTCTCCACTTTTTCTCCACTTTTTCTCCACTTTTTCTCCACTTTTTCTCCATTTTTTCTCTACTTTTTCTCCACTTTTTCTCCATTTTTTTCTCCACTTTTTCTCCACTTTTTCTCCACTTTTGCTCCACTTTTTCTCCACTTTTTCTCCACTTTTTCTCCACTTTTTCTCCATTTTTTTCTCCATTTTTTTCTCCACTTTTTCTCCACTTTTTCTCCACTTTTTCTCCATTTTTTTCTCCATTTTTTTCTCCATTTTTTCTCCACTTTTTCTCCACTTTTTCTCCACTTTTTCTCCGTTCTTTTTCTATGGTCGGTCTACCCATTAGCTCTGCCATGCATACTGTAGCTCTACACCTACTGCACATGTTACTTTATGATTGACATCTCTTTCGTACCAGAGCTGTCTAAGCCTACTCTGACCCCATATTTGTCATTACTATATTGTCCTTGTACTGTATTATGACATTTGTATCATGTGTTTCATTTCTTGCTGTGTTGCAATTTTTTTGCTGCATCCCAATTGTACCTCTACATTGTTCGAGTTTATGTTATTGTTCTCTCACTCTTATGTGATACTGATTATTGTCATTTTTCATGATTACATGCAGATAAGTCCAATCTGACGAAGGCTCAGGCCGAAACGTCATTTGTAACTTGTTTTGGACAAAAACATATATGCTTATGAAAATTTTTTTTTTCTTAATACGGACCAATAAATAGTGATTTTGCATTACTATTCGTTGTGACTTACTGACTTAGTCTGGGAGATTTAGAGTGCCGAGGTTACTCACTAATTTTATCTATTATTACCTCTGAGCACCTATATACCAGTGAGCAGAGCTTCCTCTACAGTAATTCTCCTGATTAGGCATGCCCTTACCTCATGAGCAGGGCATTGCAGCTTTGGTAGCAACCATTACGACATGGACTCTGCTGCTGTGGACCCGAGAAGAGTGAGTGCAGATTCATTGCACCCACACTCCTCACATGAAGGGTCCACACTCCTAGAAAATGGGGGATACGTTCCCTGAGTGTCTCCTCCCCATATTCTAGACGGTCCAGAGTCGTCGTGGGACCCCTTTATTTTTTTTCTTACAATAAATTGGTGAAAGAGGAAATGTTTTGGGGACTGTTTTTTCAAATAAATTTCTTTTGTCGATTTTTTTTTTTTGTTAGTACTGACAGTTTATGATGTTGGGTATCTAATAGACGCCATGACATCACAAACTGCTGGGCTTGATCTCAGGTGACTTTACAGCTAGTATCAACCCGATTTATTACCCCGTTTGCCACTGCACCAGGGCACGGGATGAGCTGGGGTGAAGCGCCAGGATTGGCGCATCTAGTGGATGCGCCACGTCTGAGGTGCCTGCTGCCTGCTATTTTTAGGCTGTGAAGGCCCAATAACTATGGACCTTCCCACCCTGAGAATACCAGACCACAGCTGTCCGCTTTACCTTGGCTGGTGATCCAATTTGGGGGGGACCCTACTTTTATTGTGTAATTATTAATATTTATAAAATAATTATAAAAAAGAGCCTGAGGGGACCTCCACATTGGATCCCCAACCACGGTAAAGCTGCCAGCTGTGGTTTTCAGGCTACAGCCGTCTGCTTTACCCTAGCTGGCTATCAAAAATGGGGGGACCCAACGTCATTTTTTTTTTTAACTAGTTTTTAAATAGAAAAAATTAATGGGCTTCCCTGTATTTTGATTGCCAACCAAGGTAACGGCAGGCAGATGGGGGTGGCAACCCATAGCTGTCTGCTTTATCTGCGCTGAGAATCAAAAATACCGCGGAGCGCTACGTCATTTTTTTAAAGATTTATTTTTACAGCACTGTGATGTCCAGCAATCAAAATACAGGGAAGCCCATTTTATTTTTAGTTATTTAAATAAATAATTAAAAAAAATATATATGGGCTCCCGCTGCATTTTTTTTATTGCTAGCTAAGGGTAATCCAAGCAGCTACTGGCTGCTAACCCCCACTGCTTGGTGTTACCTTCACTGGCAATGGAAAATACAGGGAAGCATTTTTTATTTTTTTTGCCAAAAAACTACAAAAAAAGGACGTGAGCTTCGCCATATTTTTGTATGCTAGCCAGGTATAGCAGGCAGGTGCTGGAAGAGTTGGATACAGCGCCAGAAGATGGCGCTTCTATGAAAATGCCATTTTCTGAGGCGGCTGCAGACTGCAATTTGCAGCAGTGGGGCCCAGAAAGCTCAGGCCAACCTGTGCTGCGGATTCCAATCCCCAGCTGCCTTGTTGTACCTGGCTGGACACAAAAATGGGGCGAAGCCTACGTCATTTGTTTTCTAATTATTTCATGAAATTCATGAAATAATAAAAAAGGGCTTCCCTTTATTTTTGGTTCCCAGCCGGGTACAAATAGGCAACTGGGGGTTGGGGGCAGCCGTACCTGCCTGCTGTACCTGGCTAGCATACAAAAATATGGCGAAGCCCACATAATTTTTTCAGGGGGCAAAAAATTTCTGCATACAGTCCTGGATGGAGTATGCTGAGCCTTGTAGTTCTGCAGCTGCTGTCTGTCTGTATGGAGAAGAGCAGACAGCAGCTGCAGAACTACAAGGCTCAGCATACTCCATCCAGGACTGTATGCAGAATTTTTTTGCCCACCAAAAAAATGACGTGGGCTTCGCCATATTTTTGTATGCTAGCCAGGTACAGCAGGCAGCCACGGGCTGCCTCCAACCCCCAGTTGCCTATTTGTACCCGGCTGGGAACCAAAAATATAGGGAAGCCTGTTTTTTTTTAATTATTTCACTTATTTCATGAAATAATTAAAAAACAAATGACGTGGGCTTCGCCCCATTTTTGTGTCCAGCCGGGTACAACTAGGCAGCTGGGGATTGGAATCCGCAGCACAGGTTAGCCCGAGGTTTCTGGGCGCCTCTGCTGCGAATTTCAGTCCGCAGCCATCCCAGAAAATGGCGCTGTCATAGAAGCGCCATCATCTGGCGCTGTATCCAACTCTTCCAACAGCCCTGGAGCCGGGTGGCTTGTTGGGTAATCATGAGTTAATACTGGCTTTGTTTTACTAGCCAGTATTAAGCCAGAGATTCTTAATGTCAGGCACGTTTGACCCGGCCATTAAGAATCTCCAATAAAGGGTTAAAAAAAACACCACACAGAGAAAAAATACTTTAATAGAAATAAATACACAGACACATTAGAGACTCCATCTTTATTACCCCCTGTCAGCCCTCCATGATCCTGCTCTTCTGTCTTCTTTCTTTCTAGTGTAGTAGTAGTGACGATTGTAGTGAGGAAGGATGAGGTTCACCAGCTCATCACTTGGGGCTGGGGAACCTCATCCTCACTACAATGCTCACTACAATCGGGAAGCAGCGTGCAGCCTTCACTCCGTGAGTGATCAGTGCTGGCTGTCAGCGGTAACAGCGGTAACGCTGACAGACGCGTTACCATAGCAATGGTGCTCTCGGAGCCGCGGTTAGCGGTGACGTCACCGCTAACTGCGTTGCTATGGCAACGGTGATCTCCGTTAATGACCGGCTGTGTCAGCCGGTCCCTAACGGAACGGGGAGTCGACCGTGTGCTAGTGCATGTCGCCGGTACACGGCGATACACATATGTGCACCGTGTACCGGAGAGATGCACTCGCAGGTCCTACATGACGTGTCATAGTCATGTGACCAGTCTGTAGCCAATGAGATAATAGCCACGTGACTGGTCACATGGCTATTTTGACGTCACGATAGGTCCTGCATCTCTGCTGGCAGTGCCGGTCGCCGGGAGGATTCAGCGATCATCGGATGGAATAGCGGCAGGAGACAGAGTGCAGAAGGGATCGCGGGGACCGGTAAGTGTTATGTCAATGTTTATTAACTGTTTGTGTACATTTATAATGCATTTTTATGTGTTTGCCTCCCATTATAGCCTATTGGTTCTAGTTCGGTTCGTCGAACTTTCGACGAACTGAACTCGAACGGGACCTCCGTTCGGCGAACCGCCTCGAGCCGAACCGGGACCGGTTCGCTCATCTCTACTCAGCACTGCAGGCCTGACATATGCAGAGATCGTACTCAGCGCCGCAGGCCTGACACAGGGAGAGATCGCACTCAGCACCGCAGGCCTGACACAGGGAGAGATCGCACTCAGCACCGCAGGCCTGACACAGGGAGAGAGAGATTTGAAGGAATAATTTAAAGTCACCAAGGATAATGGATGGAGGGGTGGTGAAAATGTAACCCTTGAGGAGAGAAAAGCAATTGCTAATCTTTCAAAAAGGGATGATCAGATGAGGCAGGATGTATTGTAGTTATGGATAAAGAAATATTCTGAAAAATGTGTTTATGAAATTTTGGACAACAATAAAACATACAAAAAAATCCAATCAAATCCCACAGAATCCTGTACTAGAATCCTGAATCAAATGCTGGAAGACGGGGAAAGAATAGGAGTTTTTTAAAATAATAAAAAAAATCCCATTACTCCAATTTTTCACGGTTTACCGAAAACCCATAAAAATGAGTTCCCCACTCCATTGCAACCCATTATATCCAGTATTTCGTCGCTGCATGAAAATCTAAGTAAATGGGTAGATTTTCATTTACAGCCTCTGATTTCCAGAACCCGGGATATTTGAAAGAAACCTCAACGGTAATAGATTATATGAAACAAACTAAATGGTCTCAAAAATCCAGCCTGACACAGGGAGAGATCGCACTCAGCACTGCAGGCCTGACATATGCAGAGATCGTACTCAGCGCCGCAGGCCTGACACAGGGAGAGACCGCACTCAGCACCGCAGGCCTGACACAGGGAGAGACTGCACTCAGCACCGCAGGCCTGACACAGGGAGAGACCGCACTCAGCACCGCAGGCCTGACACAGGGGGAGATCGCACTCGCACCGCAGGCCTGACACAGGGAGAGATTGTACTCAGCACCGCAGGCCTGACACAGGGAGAGACCGCACTCAGCACCGCAAGCCTGACACAGGGAGAGATCGTACTCGCACCGCAGGCCTGACACAGGGAGAGACCGCACTCAGCACCACAGGCCTGACACAGGGAGAGATCGCACTCAGCACTGCAGGCCTGACATATGCAGAGATCGTACTCAGTGCCGCAGGCCTGACACAGGGAGAGACCGCACTCAGCACCGCAGGCCTGACACAGGGAGAGACTGCACTCAGCACCGCAGGCCTGACACAGGGAGAGACCGCACTCAGCGCCGCAGGCCTGACACAGGGAGAGACCGCACTCAGCGCCGCAGGCCTGACACAGGGAGAGATTGTACTCAGCACCGCAGGCCTGACACAGGGAGAGACCGCACTCAGCACCGCAAGCCTGACACAGGGAGAGATCGTACTCAGCACTGCAGGCCTGACATATGCAGAGATCGTACTCAGCGCCGCAGCCCTGACACAGGGAGAGACCGCACTCAGCACCGCAGGCCTGACACAGGGAGAGATCGCACTCAGCACTGCAGGCCTGACACAGGGGGAGATCGCACTCAGCACTGCAGGCCTGACACAGGGAGAGACCGCACTCAGCACTGCAGGCCTGACCCAGGGAGAGAGAGATTTGAAGGAATAATTTAAAATCACCAAGGATAATGGATGGAGGGGTAATGAAAATTTAACCCTTGAGGAGAGAAAAGCAATTGCTAGTCTTTCAAAAAGGGATGATCTTCAGTGTAGGAGGAGAAAAAGAGGTTAAACCCGCGCAATCCGCCAAATAAGATGTAGAGATGTTGATAGTTTAATCACTCTTTTATTCCATAGGTCTACGCGTTTCAAGGTGCAGGGACCTCTTCCTCAGGACCAGAAAATCAACCAGTCCTGAGGAAGAGGTCCCTGCACCTTGAAACGCGTAGACCTATGGAATAATAGAGTGATTAAACTATCAACATCTCTACATCTTATTTGGCGGATTGCGCGGGTTTAACCCCTTTTTCTCCTCCTACACTGAAGACTTCTGCACGTGGGGCCGCGGCAGCCGCTATTATCCTATGCTATCTACGGTGGTTGTGACCCTTCACAACCATTTTTGGTGAGTGTATTTATCTATATACTAACCTGTACTTATCTGGTAAAACCCTATCAGCGCTTCTGTTTTTTAGCACTATAAAAAGGGATGATCAGATGAGGCAGGATGTATTGTAGTTATGGATAAAAAATATTCTGAAAAATGGGTTTATGAAATTTTGAACAAGAATAAAACATACAAAAAAATCCAATCAAATCCCACAGAATCCTGTACTAGAATCCCGAATCAAATGCTGGAAGACGGGGAAAGAATAGGAGTTTTTTATAATAATAAAAAAAATCCCATTACTCCAATTTTTCACGGTTTACCGAAAACCCATAAAAATGAGTTCCCCATTCCACTGCGACCCATTATACAGTTAGGTCCAGAAATATTTGGACAGTGACACAATTTTCGCGAGTTGGGCTCTGCATGCCACCACATTGGATTTGAAATGAAACCTCTACAACAGAATTCAAGTGCAGATTGTAACGTTTAATTTGAAGGTTTGAACAAAAATATCTGATAGAAATTGTAGGAATTGTACACATTTCTTTACAAACACTCCACATTTTAGGAGGTCAAAAGTAATTGGACAAATAAACCAAACGCAAATAAAATATTTTTATTTTCAATATTTTGTTGCGAATCCTTTGGAGGCAATCACTGCCTTAAGTCTGGAACCCATGGACATCACCAAACGCTGGGTTTCCTCCTTCTTAATGCTTTGCCAGGCCTTTGCAGCCGCAGCCTTCAGGTCTTGCTTGTTTGTGGGTCTTTCCGTCTTAAGTCTGGATTTGAGCAAGTGAAATGCATGCTCAATTGGGTTAAGATCTGGTGATTGACTTTGCCATTGCAGAATGTTCCACTTTTTTGTACTCATGAACTCCTGGGTAGCTTTGGCTGCATGCTTGGGGTCATTATCCATCTGTACTATGAAGCGCCGTCCGATCAACTTTGCGGCATTTGGCTGAATCTGGGCTGAAAGTATATCCCGGTACACTTCAGAATTCATCCGGCTACTCTTGTCTGCTGTTATGTCATCAATAAACACAAGTGACCCAGTGCCATTGAAAGCCATGCATGGCCATGCCATCACGTTGCCTCCACCATGTTTTACAGAGGATGTGGTGTGCCTTGGATCATGTGCCGTTCCCTTTCTTCTCCAAACTTATTTCTTCCCATCATTCTGGTAAAGGTTGATCTTTGTCTCATTTGTCCATAGAATACTTTTCCAGAACTGAGCTGGCTTCATGAGGTGTTTTTCAGCAAATTTAAAGGGGTTATCCGGCTTAATTTGCTTTTTTTTTATTATTTCCCTATTGGGCTACATTGGGGCAGGTAAGTAGATAGAGACCACTTACCTGCCCTGCTGTCAGCCCCTCTCCCCTGGCTCAGAGTGGTCATGTGACCGCTCCTGCCGCGATTTTGCTGTTTCCGGTCATTTCATGTCAACATGGGCAGGACCATGTTGACATGCAAATGTGGAAACAGCATGTTGCCTCCCTGCTGGGCGGGTACAGTGCGATGAGCCCCGCCCCCTTCCCTGCACCCTCCCACACATTCCCCCGCACCTCCCCCTGCACTGCTGTGGGGGTCCGTGACCTGGGGGCGTGGCCTGGCGGCGGCTGCCGTGGTGTCAGCGCCAGCAGCGGGCCCCCTGCTCAGGATCACACATTCAAATGTACCGGCATCGCAGATCACCGAAGCCGGTACATTTGAAAGTGCTGATGAGAAGCAGCGCAGCGCTGCTTCTCATCACCGTCCCTCCCGCTGTCTGTGCTCTCTTCAGCACAGCGGTGACATCACCACTGTGCTGATATGTCCAGAGCACAGACAGAGCGCGAACGTGCAGGAGCGGCGGGGACCGATGACGGGTGAGTATGTACTCCCTATGGGGTGGTGTGTGTGTGTGTGTGTGTCACAGCCCGATGTGTGTGTGTGTGTGTGTGTTTGTGTATGCAGTGCACAGCCCGATGTGTATGCGGTGCAGAGCCTGATGTGGTGTGGGGTGCAGAGCCCGATGTGGGGCTGTTATTTGCAATGCTGTAGTGCGCTGCCGTGTAATGTGCTGCCCTGTAGTGCGCTGCCCTGTAGTGTCCTGCCCTGTAGTGTCCTGCCCTGCAGTGCGCTGCCGTGTAGTGTGCTGCCCTGTAGTGCGCTGCCCTGTAGTGTCATGTAGTGTGCTGCCCTGTCCTGTAGTGTGCTGCCCTGTAGTGTCCTGTAATGTGCTGCCCTGCAGTGTGCTGCCCTGTAATGTGCTGCCCTGTAGTGTCCTGTCCTGTAATGTGCTGCCCTGTAGTGTCCTGTCCTGTAATGTGCTGCCCTGTAGTGTCCTGTCCTGTAATGTGCTGCTTTGTAGTGTCCTGTCCTGTAATGTGCTGCCCTGTAGTGTCCTGTCCTGTAATGTGCTGCCCTGTAGTGTCCTGTCCTGTAATGTGCTGCTCTGTAGTGTCCTGTCCTGTAATGTGCTGCCCTGTAGTGTCCTGTCCTGTAATGTGCTGCCCTGTAGTGTCCTGTCCTGTAATGTGCTGCTTTGTAGTGTCCTGTCCTGTAATGTGCTGCCCTGTAGTGTCCTGTCCTGTAATGTGCTGCTTTGTAGTGTCCTGTCCTGTAGTGTGCTGCCCTGTAGTGTCCTGCCCTGTAATGTGCTGCTTTGTAGTGTCCTGTCCTGTAATGTGCTGCCCTGTAGTGTCCTGTCCTGTAATGTGCTGCCCTGTAGTGTACTGTCCTGTAATGTGCTGCCCTGTAGTGTCCTGTCCTGTAATGTGCTGCCCTGTAGTGTCCTGTCCTGTAATGTGCTGCCCTGTAGTGTCCTGTCCTGTAATGTGCTGCCCTGTAGTGTCCTGTAATGTGCTGCTTTGTAGTGTCCTGTCCTGTAATGTGCTGCCCTGTAGTGTCCTGTCCTGTAATGTGCTGCCCTGTAGTGTCCTGTCCTGTAATGTGCTGCTTTGTAGTGTTCTGTCCTGTAATGTGCTGCTTTGTAGTGTCCTGTCCTGTAATGTGCTGCTTTGTAGTGTCCTGTCCTGTAATGTGCTGCTCTGTAGTGTCCTGTCCTGTAATGTGCTGCCCTGTAGTGTCCTGTCCTGTAATGTGCTGCCCTGTAGTGTCCTGTCCTGTAATGTGCTGCTTTGTAGTGTCTTGTCCTGTAATGTGCTGCCCTGTAGTGTCCTGTCCTGTAATGTGCTGCCCTGTAGTGTCCTGTCCTGTAATGTGCTGCTTTGTAGTGTCCTGTCCTGTAATGTGCTGCCCTGTAGTGTCCTGTCCTGTAATGTGCTGCCCTGTAGTGTCCTGTCCTGTAGTGTGCTGCCCTGTAGTGTCCTGTCCTGTAATGTGCTGCCCTGTAGTGTCCTGTCCTGTAATGTGCTGCCCTGTAGTGTCCTGTCCTGTAGTGTGCTGCCCTGTAGTGTCCTGTCCTGTAATGTGCTGCCCTGTAGTGTCCTGGCCTGTAATGTGCTGCCCTGCAGTGTCCTGTCCTGTAATGTGCTGCCCTGTAGTGTCCTGGCCTGTAATGTGCTGCCCTGCAGTGTCCTGTCCTGTAATGTGCTGCTTTGTAGTGTCCTGTCCTGTAGTGTGCTGCCCTGTAGTGTCCTGTCCTGTAATGTGCTGCTTTGTAGTGTCCTGTAGTGTGCTGCCCTGTCCTGTAATGTGCTGCCCTGTAGTGTCCTGTCCTGTAATGTGCTTCCCTGTAGTGTCCTGTCCTGTAATGTGCTGCCCTGTAGTGTCCTGTCCTGTAATGTGCTGCCCTGTAGTGTCCTGTCCTGTAATGTGCTGCCCTGTAGTGTCCTGTCCTGTAGGGTGCTGCCCTGTAATGTCCTGCCCTGCAGTGATCTGCCGTTTAGTGATGAGAGGTCAGTGCTGGGGCAGAATATACTGACAGGGAATGTGTGTGCAGGGGGCGGGCAGAGGGCGAGGCTGGACACTGGGGTGGGGCTGAACACTGAGGCCGGGCGGTGCCAGCTCTGACTGAGGTTTTGCACAGGAAGTGGTCAGTTTGCTGGAGCTGAATGTAAACAAAAAGCTGCACAGAATAAAGGTATAATTCATGAGGAACAAAAGTTAGAAAACAAAAAATAACAATGTAGGGGTGATTAAGATGACAATACAGCACAGATTAGCTTAAACTCAAACATTTTTGTTATGTCGGACAACCCCTTTAACTCTGGCCTGTCTATTTTTGGAATTGATGAATGGTTTGCATCTAGATGTGAACCCTTTGTATTTACTTTCATGGAGTCTTCTCTTTACTGTTGACTTAGAGACAGATACACCTACTTCACTGAGAGTGTTCTGGACTTCAGTTGATGTTGTGAACGGGTTCTTCTTCACCAAAGAAAGTATGCGGCAATCATCCACCACTGTTGTCATCCGTGGACGCCCAGGTCTTTTTGAGTTCCCAAGCTCACCAGTCAATTACTTTTTTCTCAGAATGTACCCGACTGTTGATTTTGCTACTCCAAGCATGTCTGCTATCTCTCTGATGGATTTTTTCTTTTTTTTCAGCCTCAGGATGTTCTGCTTCACCTCAATTGAGAGTTCCTTAGACCGCATGTTGTCTGGTCACAGCAACAGCTTCCAAATGCAAAACCACACACTTGTAATCAATCCCAGACCTTTTAACTACTTCATTGATTACAGGTTAACGAGGGAGACGCCTTCAGAGTTAATTGTAGCCCTTAGAGTCCCTTGTCCAATTACTTTTGGTCCCTTGAAAAAGAGGAGGCTATGCATTACAGAGCTATGATTCCTAAACCCTTTCTCCGATTTGGATGTGAAAACTCTCATATTGCAGCTGGGAGTGTGCACTTTCAGCCCATATTATATATATAATTGTATTTCTGAACATGTTTTTGTAAACAGCTAAAATAACAAAACTTGTGTCACTGTCCAAATATTTCTGGCCCTGACTGTATCTAGTATTTCGTCGCTGCATGAAAATCTAAGTAAATGGGTAGATTTTCATTTACAGCCTCTGATTTCCAGAACCCGGGATATTTGAAAGACACCTCAACGGTAATAGATTATATGAAACAAACTAAATGGTCTGAAAAATTCAGATTTTTCTCTTGTGATGTTATAAACCTATTTTCTTCAATCGCTCATGAATTAGCAGTTTCGTCTATTTATCATCACTTACAGAAATATAGTGGGTATACTGATGAAACAAAGGAAATTCTTGTACGCAGCAGAGAATATTTGTTGAAATATAATTTTTTCATGTTTAATGAGGAATATTATATGCAAATTGAGGGCAGCCCGATAGGGCTCGTGTTGTTCGCCTTCATTGGCTATTCTTTTTATGTTTGGTGGGAAGAGAATTTGATCTTCTCTGAAAAAAACCCATTTATAAACGACAGATCTATATTTAAGATATTTGGATGACATACTAATAATTTGGGTGGGAGAATTGGAGAGGGTCCCACTATTTATTAAATACATTAATACAAACTATATTAATCTAAAATTTACATATACTGAACTGCAAAATCAAGTCAGTTTTTTACATTTATAACACAGGACAGGAGATTCACACACGGACCGCACGCCCGGCTCCAGCACCGTATTGATTTGGCCACAGTCCCTTCCGGTCCTACCGGTGATATCGTACACCTGGCTACCCCATTAGCGTTTGAATCTATTGTTCTCCTACCACGGCTCCATTCATTTAAGCAGTATATACCAACGGCATACCGACGGTAACCATATTACTGATCCAATCGGGATCCCAGTATACCTGCGCATACCACTGAAAACGTAGCGTACCCTTATTGTCTTACCAGACCACAACCTAATTTACCTGGTGCCACCGTATCGGCTATGGTCGTTGAGCCTACTGAGCCCCTTCTAAGGTCATAGTTCATTATATACAACGTACGACTGACAGACCCGCGGTCCACATATTGATATTGCCACAGAATCTAATTTCAGCATATTACTGATGCAGAGTGCACACGCATATTGCTGAGAATGTACTTTATATGACTCCATGCTACCATATTATTATGATAATGTCCGGTCTGACGAAGGCTTAAGGCCGAAACGTCGACTTTCGGACGAATCATATTACGCATCCACCAGTTTACTTTTTGATCAATAAAGAAAAAATTTGCATATTTAAACCCATTGACTCTTATTTTGGGAGTAGTAGTGTGCCGGGGTTATTCCTTGTTTTTTGCTGTATTTACCGCCGAGCACCTGCACATTTCAGTGACGCAGAGCTTATCTCTCCCTTGCAATATTCACCCAGGCATCTGGAGAGGGGAGGATACTAGCATGCCAATCCGTATCAACAAGAAAGATAAGGATAAAGACCCACAGGAATGTGTCCCTGCAGTGGCCAAGATGGCTCCAGCAAAAACCAGGCCCTCCTGTAGTGCAGCAGTGGGGGCTGCCAGCAGACTGGAGAGATATGTCAGAGTGGTTCCAGTTCCTGATCTGTCTTCTGGTGAGAAATCTGTGAGAGACACTGAACATAATGTGGAGGATCCAGTGAGTAATTTGAGCCCTGTTTGTTCAGTAGCTCAGCAAATACAGAGGTTGGGGCCTGTGATTGAAGGTGGGGGAGTGAGAGATATGGAGCAGCATGCTGACGCTGAACCCACGCTGGGAGAAATCCTGGCAGCAGTTTAGGCTATGTGCGCACGTTGCATAATTACATGCAGTTACGCTGCGCTTTGTAGCGCAGCGTAACTGCATGCGTCCTGCGTCCCCTGCATAATCTATGAAGATTATGCAGGAGCCGTGCGCACATGGCGTTTTAGAGCGCAGCGCTTCGGCTGCTGCCCGAAGCGCGCGTTCTAAGAAGTGACATGTCACTTCTTCCGTGCGCTTTGCCGGCAGCTCCTGCTCTGTCTATGGGAGGAGCTGCAGGCAGAGCGCATGGAATCGGCTTTTTTTTTTCTCTACGGACATTTTCTTCAGCGATTTGAAGCGCACGTGTGCTCTTCAGATCGCTGCAGAAATTTCTGCAGTGACTGTAGCAACGTGCGCACATAGCCTAACGCTTGCAACACCACACTGGCCACTTTAAGTAACCAAATGGGAACTGTCACTCGGGATATAGCCTGTATCAAACATGAGCTGCAGGGGGTAACTACCAGAGTGGGGGAGTTGGAAGAACGTGTGAGTGCAGTGGAGGATAAATTGCCACCAATGACACGGGAGCTGGGAAAAGCCACGCAAAATATCACAACACTGCTGAACAAGGTGGACGATTTGGAGAACCGCTCCCGTAGAAGTAATCTGCGCCTGGTGGGGGTCCCAGAGAGGGCAGAAGGGAATGACTCCCTGGGCTTTTTTGAAAAATGGCTAATGGACACCTTTGGCAAAGATGTTTTATCTCCATTCTTTACTATTGAGAGAGCGCACAGGGTCCCTACACGTGCCCCCCTGCCAGGAGCATCCCCACATCCTATCTTGCTCAAACTTCTGCATTTTAAAGACAGGGATGCTATTCTGCGCAGATCCAAAGATATTAAGGAACTTGCTATTAATGGGAGGAAGCTCTCTTTTTTACCTGATTTTTCCATGGAGGTACAACGTAAAAGGGCGCAATTTATTGAGATTAAACAACGACTGCGCGGATTACAAGTGCCATACTCCATGATGTATCCTGCTAGACTGCGAATTGCGGTGAATGGAGAAACTCACTTTTTTGATACGGCGGGAGCGGCGCTGTCTTGGCTGGATATTAATGAGAGGTCCATGAGGAGGAAGGATACTTGAAGATCACCCTTTCTACCGCCAGGTGCTGCTGTTTCTTTTTGTCTGAGACGCTATGCTGGTATAATTACTACTGATCATTTCATTTTGGATCCAGGGCGGGAGATGACCGGTTCACTGTGGCCACTCGTTACGGGAAAAAGCTGTGGACCCTTCTCCCTGCATGGACTCTGGGCGAGTTTTCTAGCCCTGATTCTCTCTATCTTGGAGAAATGTGCAAGTTACACTTGTTTTTGAGGGCGGGGGCGCTGTGCACTGGTGTGCAGGGCTCTATTTCCCTCCTTGTTTTTTCGTTTTACTGTTGTATTTTGCAATTAATATGTGGGGTGTGGTGTACCTCAGTCATGTCGCTCAACCTAATGCTAACAGGAATTGGTGGAGATTGCCTCTCTCCCCCAGTAATGGAGTATGCTCTGGTTTATTATTTATTAACCTGCTCTTATGGCGACATCACTTAATATTGTAGCGTGGAATGTTAGGGGGCTCAGGGATGCGAATAAGAGGTGTGCTATATTTACTCATTTGCAAAAGTTTCTCCCGGCTATTCTATGTTTATCTGAGACCCACATGGTAAGAGATAATGTTCATTGGCTGAGGAAGGGATGGATCACACATGAATATCATTCCACATACTCGACCCATGCATGGGGTGTCAGTGTGTTGGTGCACAAATCCATCCCGTTCTCATGTACCAAATCAGTGGTTGACCCTAGGGGCAGATTTGTTTGTTTACTTTGCACGCTGTATGGTATACAATTTATTCTGGTTGCAGTATACATCCCTCCACCATACTCAGTCGAACCAGTAAAAAGAATCTTGTCTGTTTTAGACTCCTTCCCCCCTGCGCCGACTCTTTTTGATAGGAGATTTTAACACATATTTACATCCTTATCTAGATAAGCTACATTCGAGGAACATATCAGAGGACGCAGCCTCAACTTCATTTGCTAGAATGCTGACAGAACTGGGTTTGGTAGACCTTTGGCGCATCCAAAACCCCACATCCAAACAGTTTTCCTGCTACTCTAGCTCCCACCACACTATGTCACAGATAGACCTGGCTATTGGGAACACACTTATGACCTCATATGTACAAACGGTGGCCTATCTACCTAGAAGCGTATCTGATCACTCACCACTCCATGTTACACTTTCATGGGGAAACCCCCTCACCCTGTCTAGGCCTATCTGGAAACTTAATCCCTTCTGGATCCAGCTTATAGGGGGATCTTTACCTGATAATATTTTAGAATATTTCCAACTTAATGAGTGCTCCGCACCATCACATATAGTCTAGGACTCTATGAAAGCCGTGGTGAGGGGCATCTATATCAGAGAAATATGCATACGTAAAAAACAAAACAGATGCTACACCCAAAGTCTGATTCAGGAAGTATCTGTTGCGGAGGCTGCGGTGGTGCTCAACCCGACAGAGGAAACGAAAAACACTCTAGAGAAGGCACAAACGTCACTCAGGGAAAATCTCATGTCGGCGGCAGCAAATAAACGTTACTTCCTCAAGCAGAAATATTTCATAGAGGGGGAGGGAGTAGGGCACCTACTAGCCACGGTCATTAGGGCGCAGGAAGGATCTTCATATATAAATAGGCTGAAGACTGAGTCGGGTGACTTTGTAACGGAAAGTGAGGATATAGTGAGGGAGATAAAGGGGTATTATATGCGGCTATACACATCAGACTGTGACTTTACGGAGACTGAGATTGAGCAATATTTGGATGCTCTCTCTCTCCCCACACTGGCCGACGAAGAAAGGGATTTGTTGGATCGAGACATCATGTTGGAAGAATTGGAGGAAGCGCTTGGCCAGACGCAAAATGAAAAAGCTCCGGGAACGGATGGCCTGCCTGGCGAGTTTTATAAAACTTATGCACTCTTACTACTACCTAAACTACTTAAAGTATTTGAAGAGGCTGAAAGGCAGAGGGTCCTCCCGCCTTCTATGAGGGAAGCTTTAATAGTCTTAATATTAAAACCTGGAAAAGATCCAGAGATCCCGGATTCGTACCGCCCAATCTCTCTACTACCAACAGATGTTAAATTACTGGCCAAGGTGCTCACCAATAGGATGTCCCGAGTCATCTCATCTATTATACAGAATGATCAAACAGGATTTATGCCATGTAGAGCCACATCTATGAATCTTAGAAAATTATACTTAGGGATTCAGCATAGTTCTGAGAAGCCAGGGGAAAGGGCAAGTTTGTCCTTAGACGCCGCTAAGGCGTTCGATAGCTTAGAATGGGGGTATTTGTGGGCGGTACTTTGGAAAATGGGTTTTGGACACAGATTTATAAATTGGGTGAAGCTGCTATATGACTCACCGGTGGCGAAGGTTAGGGCTAATGGCAGGGTCTCTGAGTCTTTTCCTCTTGGAAGAGGTACTAGACAGGGGTGTCCGCTCTTGCCCTTGCTATTTGCTACCGCAGTAGAGCCATTGGCAGTTGCAATACGGAAGACCAGGGAGATAACGGGATTTAGGTGTGGAGCAGTGGAGCAGAAAATATCATTATATGCGGATGACCTACTTTTATATTTAGACAGGGTACATTCCTCGATTTTGCCGGCAATGGATACCATTCAATAATTTGGGCGGAGGTCTGGCCTTCAGATTAATTGGTCCAAATCGGCTTTAATGCTGATAGACCCTATCCTGGTGGATTTCTCGGGCTTGCAGATACCGGTTCCTGTGGTCTGAGAGTTTAGGTATCTGGGAGTAACTGTTAGCCCAAATCCGAAGGATTTCTAGGCCCTAAATCTGGAACCCCTGTTGCAGCGGTTCAGAGCAAAGGTACACACCTGGTGTCGCTTGCCGCTATCAAATATCGGTAGATCCAACTTAATCAAAATGGTAATGATGCCACAATTACTATATCTTATACATAATTCTCCAGTGTGGATACTTAGGGAATTTTTTGCAAAAATTAAGACATTATTCCGGGAACTTATCTGGAAGAACAAACAGGCTAGGATTCGACTGGAAGTGCTACAGCGGGGAAAGGAGGAGGGAGGACTGGCGGTACCAAACCCATATATATATATATATACACACTATATAGCCTCCCAGATGCAACATCTTAGGGGTTGGGGCAAAGAAGAAGCGTATGATAATAGTGGTGATATAGTGAGAGAGGGATCGGTATGGAAATATCCGGGTTGCCAGTTGGATGTGAGACAAAGACAGATAAATGGGGCACGATATCCCACGTTGGCTATGATATTTCGGGTATGGGACAGAAGTAAGTTTCTTTTGAAGATAAATGGGCCTACAGAGTTCTGGCCACTGTGGCGGAACCCGGAATTGCCAGAAATTAAAAAATTAGTGGGGTTCAGAGAATAGGAAGATAAAGGGATCCATTTAGTGTCACAAGTACTACAAAATAATATTCTTAAGAGTTTTGAGCAATTGAGAACGGAGTTTCACCTTCCGCATGTCTTCTTTTATCAGTATTTACAGCTGAGGCACGCACTGGAAAGATAGGGGAGGACAAATCCGGTGACAGTGACACATAATCAAACATTACATATGCTGCTTACATCTGAGTCCTCTAAAGGCCTTATTTCTGAACTATACAAAAGATTAATACCTGCCCATCTGGAGACATACCCGGTTATAATCACAACCCTGCAGCCAAACTACATGTGGTTCTCATTGTACCTCAACGTTGCTTGATTAACAATAGCTTTGCAACACACAGAAAATCGCAAGTATAACCACATGCTACATTATATAGGGCTAGTCGCCATTGTATTAATTGGAGTATGCAAAATACAAAGTGTAGCAAGCACAAATATATACAGTCACCTAGCGTACATAGATATCGGGTAGTACAACTTGATTTATAAAAATGTGCCTATAAAGGAAGCCATATATTAACTGGTAAAGATATACAATTGTTTCTAAAGCATATGAGCCAAACTGACGTGAATTCATTTACCTGAGTGTGGGGCACCCGTCCTTCCACCTTTGACGCACTTTTCACTAATGCTTCTTCAGAAAGAGGCGTGTGTCAAAGTGGGGAAACACTGCCAGAGATATACTATAGTGCAACCAATCACATTCAGCCATTACGGCTGTCAACCAATGTATATGCCAGAATCCTGATAGGCTTTGTATTAGCGCATGGAATAGTCTCAGCCACATTCATTAAACACACTTGCCAGGTACGCACACCCTGTTCAGTGCATATAAGCACATGGATCCAAAAGCACATATCTAGCAAGTACAAGTGGCATTAACCCATACATGCGCTGAGCAAATCAGGATATCAACGTCCTGCGGACACAGTGTCAATAATACCAAAAATACAATTAATACCCTATTATAGTGGATTATTTGCCTAATTATTATAAATATATCAGCAGCCAAATTAATCTATATTACTATAAATAACATCTTCTTTAGAACATAATGCCAATTTTAGTGATCATATATCAACATCGGACAGTCCATTAGGCTTCTCTATATATTAAAAACAGCGCGACCGCCGCTGAAGCAAACTTTGGCAAATCTCTCATTGTATATTGATGCTGTAGATAATGATTTTCTTTGATTCCACCGAAGAGAGGAAATTCCCATATAATCACGGACGTATTCTTGGTCATATTTCAACATATCAAAAAGTCAAATGATGTAGTTGCATTAGTTATCTAAAATTCAAATAGACACAATAACATTAGAAATTAAATAAACATAATTGTAGACAGCTAAAAACACCCACCCATAAAAAACTCACAGGCGACCAGGACCATAATAAACCTATACTGTCCTTAAGACCCTATACCTGTACCCAAGCAGAAAGAGAACCAAAAGAAGAGGCAGGAAAGTAGTGTCAAAAGAACTATAGGGTCCTACCTTCTTGTTACCTAACCGATATATCAATGGAGCTAAAAAAACTAAAAGCGAAGCACCATCTTGAGAACTAGTCATTCAAAAATGACCCAAACCCATTGCTTTCATTCAAGCCCTGGGGGGTCATGGATCCAAGGCGGTAAATCCATTTGCATTCAATTTTGGCTAAAGCAACGCCTAGATTACCTCCCCTCGGGCCCAAACTTACCTGATCAATTGCCCTAAACTGCAAACCATTGGTTTTACACTCGTGGTACATTTTGAAATGTTTAGGCAAGCTTTTTAAAGTAGTCACATCTTCCACAGTCTTGGCATTTCTAATATCCTTCAAATGCTCCAAAACTCGCACTTTCATTTCTCTCGTCGTCAAACCCACGTATATTTTAGAACATGGGCATTCCGCTATATATATTATGCCCACTGATGAGCAAGTGAGAGTCCTACGAATTTCAAAAGTCCTGGATCCGTTATGGTTGTGGAATTTCTTTGTTTTCACACAATTACCACAGGCCTTACATAGGCCACAGGGAAAAAAACCCCATATCAAGGGGTATTTGACTTAGACGCATGGATAACGCAGTATATATATGACTACAACAAAAAATAAATAAAAAAACAAAAAATATCATCTGCTGCGCTGCCGTCTGTGCCTCTGTCTATGTGCAAGCTATGACTATCTATGATGTCAGGTGAATAGAATTGCTATGACCCTGGCTGAGTGCTATAGATAATTAAAACAAAAGTTGCAGCATACTGCAGCTATACAACTTCAATGTCTGGGCAATAAAATCGATCCTAGACTAATTATAAGTGCTGGTAATCTAGCAACGTGGAGGTGTATTGGGAATATGAACTATGTATAACTGATGCTACAAGATTATGATTATAACTAACATATATGCTGTTTAATTCATTAAAATCATGCATGACTTTGAAGATATTAGGTGTTAAAATTTAAATTAATACTTTGAATATAAAAAATATATCTGCAAGTATATATATGTACTAGCGTTTAATGATGCAGAAAAATTCTTTTTGGGCTAGTGGATGCACATGGTGTGAGTACACTAATGACAGCGCATCGATTTGAGTATTGATGACACATTACTTTACAATTGAATTATCCATGCGTGTAAATTTAATCTGCGATTTGTAGGCACTTGACCTAAACGCATGGATAACGCAGTGTCTGTATGGTTATAACAATACCAAATAAATCATCAATTAACGCACTGCCGTCCGTGCCTCTACCCATGTGCTAGTTATGACTATTTATGATGTCAGATGAATAGAAGTCCTGTTTGAGTGCTATATAAAATCGAAATTGGAGCAGCACTATACAGCAGTCATATAGTACTAACACCTAGGTTACAATAGCGATCCTAGATTAATTATAAATGATTGAATGTACAAATAAGAGATAAAAAATCAGTGTCTTTGACTTTATATCTGACGATTAATACTGATGTGCATAGTCAATAGGGGCTTATAACCGTCCTTCAACAAGGTGTGTCTCCCTGTTGAATTTTAATATTTGTATGCTTAATTATTCAATAAAGTTTGGGTTTTATCCTAAAAGAAGTTATTGAACTTATTAATATGCATATACACACTCTTTATGTCTCCGGATCTGACATCTGGTGACAATGTTGTAAGTGTCTAAAGTGAGTGATGCTTCTTATTTTTGAAGTTGGGACTTATGTGTTGATTAATATAAAACTCCCAGCCTATTATTCAGAATGGGACTTAGACCAAATGCACAATGTGTTAGGTGTGGACAGGATGATGCCCATTTGATGCATGTTATGTGGGAGTGTGGACACATTGGTGATTTCTGGAAACAAACCCTGGGACTCATAGACCAAATATATCATATCACAATACAGCCGTCACCTCGTTTATGTTTGTTGAGTCTGTGGGAGGGAGGAGTAGACCCGGACTCTCCAACAGCCCTGGGAATAGCCCGTATCCTGTATCAAGCAAGGAAGATACTGGCATACCATTGGTTAGATCCTCTACCACCAACGTTATCAGAGCTTAAAAATAAATTAAATAATGTCATTAGATTGGAAAGGGGAGTTTATTTAAAAATAAAAACACTGAGAAAGTTTTACAAAATCTGGCAGCCATGGATGGAGCCGCCGAGTCTCCCCTCTGGGGCACTAGTGCAGGATGCAATGTTGGACCAGTTACTGTTGTGCTTGCAGTGAATGGAACGTTTGGAGTAAAAGTTAAAACTAGTGTTTTACGTGGCGGAGTGGACTTTGAGCGGCGCTGTGGGAGGGGCCTGAAGGGTGTGATTGATGACTAAACTGGGAGAGAGAGTCAAGCGGGTATGGAAATATGATGTGGAGCGACGTGGCTGATGGAGGAGACTTTTCTATTAGACGGAGGTATTATTGCATAATTTAACTTTTGTTTATCTGTGGAGCCATGTTGTTTGTAGGCTCAATTTATATAACTGATCTAAGAATCCTTTTTTTTATACAGAGGAAGAACCTGATTTATAGACATGTTTTTTCAATGTACGCTTTTACTAGTTATATAAGATGCAATATGCCACCACAGGGGCCTAACACACAATGTAGTGGCTCTGTTGATGGTGGTCCCCACAGTCCTCCCCATAGAGTGATTGCAGACCCCCACACACTATATGATGGCCACCACACCACTATAGGGCACCCACAGCCTTCCCACACATTATGATAGTGCCACAGTTTTTCATTCCAATAATTCCATTTTGCATTATTTTTTATGAAGCACCCGAAGAGTTAAACTTCCTGAAAGCCGTATTGAATATTTTGTGGGGTGGTATTTTTTCCAAACATTTTTTATTGGTTTTTCAATTTTGTAAACACATAAGAAAAAAGGTATGCTTATATAAGAAGGACATTCATCTTCCACAATGTGATGTATAAAGGGGTGATACCCCAGCTTGAAATTCCAAACTGTTCTTCAATTTCGGATGATACATACTGAACCAAAACAAGAGCGTTGAAATATAATACATGTAATACAAAACATTAAACCCCTGTGCCGTCCTTAAATGCTTTAATTTGTAATAGCGTGTCTTGATACTTCCTCGTCATCTCGTCTCCCCCTCCTCCCAGAGCTCCATCTTAGGTAGTCCTCAGTTTGCTCAAACTATCTTGGATTTCGTTCATAAGATACCATTCCGAGTGTATAAAAGGTGTCATCAGGTTTATTTCTCCCTGTGTGAGTTGGCTTTCAATAAAATTTCTCCACCTCCCAAAGAACCTAGCTGTCATCTTTCCTTTGTCCCTTTCCGCTTCTATTTTCTCCAACCTCAGGAGGTTGTGAAGTTCGCCGATAACCTCCTTTGTAGATGGGCCCTCCCTTTGAATCCAGTGTCTTAAGATGCACCGTTTAGCTATCATGGCTATGTCATGTATTATTGCAAAATTCTTCTTGTCCTGCATGTTTGGTCCCCCTCCAACTCCTCCATCAAAGAAGTGGAAAATCCTCACCATTAACTCTAGTTTGCAAGATATTCCCCATGTTGACTGGGCAAATATTCTGACTTGATTACAAAACCTCTGAATTTCCTTGCATTCCCATAACCCATTTATCATATCAGTTTTCTCTTTTTGACATTTAGGACACAGTGAATCCCTTCCCGGTATATTAAAACCTACAATGGCCCTGTCTATGATCCTAATTGAGTGTCTCTCCATCCCTCATTGGTAACGTGTTTCCGCACTTGTACCCATCCTTTCAGTATATCGTCTACCACTTCTCGTCCTTTCAATTGTTTCTCCCACGCTGTTAGGGTACGACTATCCTCCCGAGATATAAGCACACCCCTAAATGTTCGGTAAATTTGAGAGACATTTACATTCGCTACATCACATTCCAGAAACTCATCGATCGGACTCTTGTTTAGTTCTCTTTCAATCTCTCTCATTACTACATACTTCAATTGTTCATACTGGATAATATGTGAGCTGTTGGGGTCAAATCTATCGAGAACTTCCCGTCCTTTTATCCACCGTCTATCTTCCACATTCATAACATCTTTCATTCTCTTGATGCCTTTTTCTTTCCATCTAATAACTTATTGTCTCGTCCCAGAGGGACGTTTGGGAATGCCCAGGGATTTAGATACTTAGACACTTTCCATGAAAGCCCCAGTTTCCTTCTTCCCAATTTCCAGGTTAGCATGGTATCCCGGAATATAATTGCGTTTCTTATGTGCCCTTCAACCCTAGACATTGGGGAATGAAGAATGGACGTCAGATCCCATGGTGATGAATACTTGTTTTCCATACCATGGTCTGAGTGTCTACTCGTTCATCTCAGCCAATCAATCACGTGTCTCATGATACACACAAGGTTGTACCCCTGAACGTCTGGGAAACTAAGTCCTACCTCCTCCACTGACTTCAGCGCACGCAGTTTTATTCTGGGTTTCCTTCCCCTCCACACAAAATCCGCATAGGCTGAGTTGAGTGTATTAACATCATTTAGTTTTAGCAGCAACGGGATTGTCTGAAAGGGGTACAGCAGCCTAGGAAAACTCATCATGTTTATCAGATGGCACCTTGCCAATAATGGTAAAGGTAGACCTTTCCATCCCTTTAATTGAGCTATAATTTTCCTGATTAGCGAACCATAGTTCAATTTGTATATTCCACTTCCAATTCCAATTGTTTATTTCCACCGTTCTTCCTATATGTACTCCCAAGTATTTGATTGATGTTTGTGCTATAGGTATCCCACATAGACAACCATCACTTGAGTTTCTCCCTGTTGCCCTATGATACCCCTTTAAGAACTGGATCTCACATTTCTTTTTGTTTAACTTGAAGCCTGAAAATGATCCAAATTTTTCAATTAAGGCAAGAGTCTGTGGCAAATCCACGTAAGGGTCCCCCATATACAGTATAATGTCATCGGCAAAAAGCGCTTTTATTTCTGATCCCCCTATCTTAATCCCTTTAAAACTAATATGTCCCTGTAGTATTCTTGATAGTGGTTCGATTGCCAGATTCAATAGCAAGGGAGCTAACGGACAACCCTGTCTTGTCCCCTTCATCAAAGGAAACACGTCCGAGAGAAAGCGCAGGGTATGTATCCTAGCTCCCGAGTTGGCGTATAGACTTCTGATATAAAGTCTCTTTTTACCCACAATCCCTGTGGCCTCCATCACCTTGTCCAGCCAACTCCAATTTACGTTATCGAACGCCTTTTCGGCGTCGAGTGTAACTAGTGCAGGTCTTTCCCCTCCCTCAGTGCGCCCCAATCTGGCCGCCTCTACTACTATAATTGTCTTCCGGATGTTGGTAACAGCATTTCTCCCTTTAGTAAACCCTACCTGTTGATCTGTAATTATCTTGGGTAAACTCATGGCCAGTTTATTAGCCATGATTTTGGACATTATTTTAAAATCTTGATTAATGAGCGATATAGGTCTGTAACTAGATGGATCGTCGAGGTCTTTGGTCCCCTTAGGAAGTAATTTGATGTACGCTATGTTGGCATGTTTGGGGATTTCTGCTCCTCCCAGGATTGCATTGAAGACTGAGGTTAGATCCGGTGAGGTCAGATCCTTCAGTGCCTTATAAAATTCACTGTTGAAGCGTCGGGTCCCGATGCCTTATTAGTGCTAAGCTCCCTGATTGCTCTTCCCACCTCCTCCACTGTAATGTCTGCGTTTAAGGCTCCCTGATCTAATACCTCCCAACATTTAAAGATGAGAAAGAGGGAGAAAGTATGCGTCGCGCGTAGTGCACCGCGGCAATTTTAAGCCACGCCCCCTAACCACACCCATTTTGAAATTTGTCACGCCCACATCCAATCCTTTTCAGCACTGCTGATCACACTGTTTAAGGCTGCGTGCCCACGATCAGTATTTGCAGCATTTTGGATGTAGCGTGTTTTTGCCGTGTCTAAAATGCTGCATTGTACAGAACAAGCACAGTGGAGGGATTTCTAGACATAAAGGAACATTAAAGTGGGAAACCGCACAATGTGGATTGGGTCCGGCACCACTATCACTTGACAAATCATGCAAATCTTGTAAAGCCATTTGTTCTTTAAATGACATAGGAGAGAAAAAAATGTTGTGGATGGATGTTTTTAATGGGCACAAGATTTCCGAAAGGTTTAAATAAAAGAAATGAATTGATGTTTGCATATTAATCTGGCTAAAAAAACTTTGTATATATATAAGTGTTATAAGCATTATATGGAGTGATATAACTCAAGGGGTTAATGTTTTTGTAATTGTCTTGCTCTCTCCTTGCATTTGATCACATGTTTGGGTTCAGCCCTTTTTAAACAGTTCTGTGACTAGATGGTTTAGAGACTGAATAACCACTGGATGTTCGAAACGCGTCCTCTCTGACATGGGCTTGACCACCATAGCATGGACTTTTTAATGATAAGAAAATAAAGGAATTTTTATTTTAAAGAACAAAATGCCTGGAGTTTTGTGCTGGTGAAATCCTTCAACCAATTTCAATGCACATGGACTGGCTCTCCAAACCTCTTCTCCGTGCACAGCCCAGGATTACTGGCTTCCATCACACAGGTGAGCTGGGCAAAAAACCTCTTTCTACTGTATATATACAGTATATATCACAGGAGGGGCTGGGGGCTACAGTATATACAGCACAGGAGGGGCTGGGGGCTACAGTATATACACATCACAGGAGGAGCTGGGGGCTACAGTATATACATCACAGGAGGGGCTGGGGGCTACAGTATATACACATCACAGGAGGGGCTGGGGGCTACAGTATATACACATCACAGGAGGGGCTGGGGGCTACAGTATATACAGCACAGGAGGGTCTGGGGGCTACAGTATATACATCACAGGAGGGGCTGGGGGCTACAGTATATACACATCACAGGAGGGGCTGGGGGCTACAGTATATACACATCACAGGAGGGGCTGGTGGCTACAGTATATACAGCACAGGAGGGGCTGGGGGCTACAGTATATACAGCACAGGAGGGGCTGGGGGCTACAGTATATACATCACAGGAGGGGCTGGGGGCTACAGTATATACAGCACAGGAGGGGCTGGGGGCTACAGTATATACAGCACAGGAGGGGCTGGGGTTATAGTATATACAGCACAGGAGGGTCTTGGGGCATAGATAGTACTTGAGGGGGCATACATATTAGGCCTGTTTCAGATGTCAGTGATTCTGGTATGTATGTGCTAGTTTTTATACGTACCAGAATCACTGACCTATGCAGACTCATTATAATCAATGAATCTGCACACACATCAGTGATTTTTCACTGACCGTGTCTCAGTGCGGCGTACATGCGTATCCGTGATTGCCGCACAGAAACATGTCCGTTTTTTTCTGGCATCACTGATGTCCCACGGACCACACTATGGTGTGATCCGTGAAACACGTACCAGAAAAACACGGACATTTAAAATAAAAAGCATCGCTGGAGAAGGTGAGTTGAAAAAGCTGAGTTCGGCTGCTGCTCTCTGCTTCTTCCTGGCCGGCTCATTATGGCATGCATATACATTTATGCAGCCAGAGCCGACCCAGAAGTAGCTGCAGAGGTGAGAGAGCGGTGGCTGGATGCTGAATCGAGGGACTCTTCAGCACCACGGAGAGCAGGAGCGGGGGCAGGTGATTATATGTCCATGTGCAATCACAGAGTATGGATCACGTATCACGGATTGCACATGGACAACCACTGTGTGCCGTGAATCACGGAGTATGAAGGGACATATGCGTGTTTAACACGTCAGTGAAGATCGTTTGTGTTTTTCACCAAGGGACATACACGTTACTAAGGGGTACACACATTACTGGGGGAAATACACTTTATTGTGGGGCATAAAAATTACTGGTAGCATAGATATTACTAAGGGGCATATAGCTCTGGTGTTGGGGCTTATACAGCTCTGGGCGCACATACAGCTCCGATGGGGGGGATAGGGGCATACAAATCTGGTGTGGGGGCTGGGGGCACACAGATCTGGTGAGGGGGGGGGTGGCTGGAGGCATATAGCTCTGGTGAGGAGAGGGCTGCTGGGGCATACAGATCTGGTGAGGGGGGCTGGGATACATATCTGGTGGGAGGGGACTGGAGGCATACAGAGCTGTGGGGTGCTGGGGGGCATATAGATCTTGTGGGGGTGCTGGGGGGCATACAAATCTGGTGTGGGGGCTGGGGGGTATACAAATCTGGTGTGGGGGCTGGGGGGGTATACAAATCTGGTTGGGGGAGCTGGGGGGCATACAAATTTGGTGAGAGGGCCATACAGATGTGGTGAGGGGGGTGACTGGAGGCATATAGCTCTGGTGAGGAGGGGGCTGGGGCATACAGCTCTGGGTAGGTCACATACAGCGTTTCTAGGTGTTGCAGCTCCTCTTCCTCCAGTCTGTTCATCTGTGGGCGGAGACCAGCATGTTGCTCGGTAGCTCCGCCCACAGATGCACTTCCTTCCGTACACAAGCAGCCCAGCTGAGAGCAGTGCACGCTGAGCTGCAGGTGCCGATTCAGCGCCGCCCACCCATAACAGCGGCAGCACAGAGCCAGAGCAGTGAAGCAGCGCTCGGCTCTGCTCATGTGCATTAGGAGGGGGAGAAAGTCAGACAAGGAGAGAGTGGGTGGGCGGAGCCACGGGACAAAAGCCTCACGATCGTGACACCGGGACACCCGCTGAAATCCGGTACAGTCCCGCTGTATCCGGGACGGTTGGGAGGTATGCTGATCTTCCTCCGTTAAGCTGGGTATTTGGGCTTGTCTTAACCATTCTGTCTCATCAGTTGTGTCATTATTCCCTGGCCCGTATAACTTTTTATAATAGTCTCCCAACAATTTATTAATGTCCTTGGGATCTGTGGTGACATCTCCCCCTTTGTTTTCAGTTTAGAGATCACCGTCATTTTTCTGCTACCCCTTGCCAGATTTGTCAACATCCTCCTCGCCCTGTTACCGAATCTATGTAGGTCAGCTTCCTTGTGCGACCAAAATAATTGTTCCGTCTTCTTGGCCCATTCATCAAAACCCCTTTTTGCCTCCAACCATCTATCTTTTGCCATGGTGGACCTACCGCTTTTGCCATTTCCCAGTACAACACTGGGGTCTCTGTGTGTTCCTTGTTATCCTCTGTGAATTCTCCCCACCACTCTTATGGAAATTATCTTGTCTAAGGAGGAACGATGGAAATCGCCATATAATATCTGTTCCTCTCTTGAATTTCTCTCTAATGCCCAACCTCACCAGACTATGATCAGAAATAATCATATTCTCTATCATTCAATTTTGTACTCCATTCACAAGGTCTAGAGATATCCAAATCTGGTCAATGTGCGATCAACTATCATGTGGGTGGGAGAAGTGTGTATACTCTCTATCGTGCGGATCAGTTAGTCTCCAAATGTCTTTCTGTCCTACGTCTTCCAGTGTTACATCCCTATTGTCTGGACTCCTGTCCACGCCACCTGTCCCTTCCCCCCTTCTTCTTCTGTCTTCAGCTGAGTCTGGGACTGTGTTGAAATCTCCTCCTACTATGATGTTGGACTCCCCATCTGTTAATATGGTGGCCTTTATGCCGTCATGGAATGTGGTCTGTTGTGAGTTTGAGCCGTAAACTCAAAGTGATTGATAAGTGCTGCCACCTTCCCTGATTGTCTTCTTCATGTGCCACTACTTCATGGCTGAGCTGTTTAATTTATTAAAATCATGGTACCCGCCTTCCTACCTTGTGCCTCTGCCCCAAAGACGATGCCCACCCAGTATTTCTTCATGCAAAAAAAATCCTCCCTCCCCAAGTAGGTTTACTGTAATAAAGCACTATCTGTTTTTACAAAGGATTGTTAAAAATCCACATTTGACTTTTAGGATCGCTACTTCCAATAGGTAGCGCTGCGCTAGAGTTTGTCTCCTTTGCTAGAGAGACAATTTCAATATTCCCCAGAGGGGCGTGGCAGCTATAAGCCCCCTCACTTTACTGGCAGCCAGACTGGCTTGCAAAAATCTCCTTAAGGAGAATAGTGTTCCCCCGTAGTCCCCACAAAGCTTCTCATGAGCCAGATCAGACACCCCATACTTTGCACTGACGAGGGCCAAGCACCCCGAAACACTGTGTCTGCAAATTGGGATTCTGATCTGGCTTATATATCCTAGGTCATATGCAAAGGATTGTTAAAAATCCACATTTGACTTTTAGGATCGCTACTTCCAATAGGTGGCGCTGCGCTAGAGTTTGTCTCCTTTGCTGGAGAGACAATTTGAATATCTGTTTTTAGTCTTTTCAAGTGTCTTAATATCATTGCTCGTTTGTTGAGTGACCTCAGACCTTTAACATTCTACGTTATTTGTACCATGGTTACCTATGTATATTCTGTCCTTACTGTTTCCCCCCCTTTGGACCCCAACATTGAGGGAGACGAGACGACAGACACTATAGCGGGCTTTACACGCTGCAATCGTACCTGCCCCCGTCGGTTGTGCGACACGGGCAAATCGCTTCCCGTCGCGCACAACCTTGCTTACCCCCGTCACACGCACTTACCTGTCCTGCGACGTCGCTCTGGCCGGCGATCCGCCTCCTTTGTAAGGGGGCGGGTCGTGCGGCGTCACACGACACGGCAGCGGTCCAATAGAAGCGGAGGGGCTGAGATGAGCGGGACGTAACATCCCGCCCACCTCCTTCCATCCGCATAGCCGGTGAAGGCAGGTAAGGAGATGTTCCTCGCTCCTGCGGTATCACACACAGCGATGTGTGCTGCCGCAGGAATGAGGAACATCGCTAATTAGAAGAAAATTATTTTTTGTTTTAGGACGACCTCTCCACGGCAAACGATTTTTGCCACTTTTGCGATCGTTTTAGGACGCACATAAATGTCACACTGCGATATCGTTAATGACGCCAGATGTGCGTCACAAACAACGTGACCCCGACGATAATTCATTAACGATATCGTAGCGTGTAAAGCCCGCTTAAGTTCACAATCTGCACCACAAAATTGACATTCCCTTTTCCGACCTTGTAAATATAACAGAAAACAAATAACTATGAAACAAGCTTTCCCTTTTGAGAAATTTTCGGCACTTTTCGACATGTTAGTGACTTACCCTTTTCCTGGCCAAAATATTATGCTCCCTAGTCACCCCCCATAACATACATATTCTATCCCCATATCAACATACAAAGGCCTTGAACCTTATGCAGAAATTAGTACAATATGCTGAAACCTCATTAATAATTTCAAATCTGATTTAACTCTGGTTCTGGGGAGCCATCAGACCGTTCAGATCAGTTCTACTTCGTTTGGATCTGAAAGGCGTCCCTGAGCCTAGAAGTAAAGTTTGAAGAAAAAAAAAAAGGGGGGGGGCTTGGAATTTGGAGGACCCTCCCACCTCCTTCTTTGCAATGTCTCTCTCCTCTTAACAAGTTGTCATTAACGCCTTTCCTTGAACGAAAAACAAGTAAAATCCAGTTCAGATATCTTGACTCTTGAGCTGGTCCCTGTGTCCCATACGAGGGCTGTGCTGCTGTCCTGGACTTAAGGGTACTTTACACGCTGCGACATCGCTAGCGATCTTGTTGGCGATGTGACACGCCAGATCGCAGATGCGATCTGCCGAGATCGCACATGTGACCGGCGCTATAAAAACGACCTATGTGCGATCTGGCGTGTCACATCGCTAACGAGATCGCTAGCGATGTTGCAGCGTGTAAAGCACCCTTTAGTCTCCTTTCATCTCTTACTTCTGCTTGTGTTTGCCCCCTGGATTGTCCTGTGTTTCTTCCCATGCCCGTAGGAGAACCTCTTCTGCTATTCCCTTCTCCCTTAGGTCCTCTCTCTTATCCATCCGTCCGGTTCTTGTCGTGCTCTGACATGAAAATGTTTTCTGCTTCCTTATAATCTTTGTAATATGCAAACGAACCATTGGGGTTTCTACCTTTCTTTTTTTTATAACTGAATGTTTTATTAAGATTTTCAAAACAGATACAAAAAAAAATACATGGATGCATGGATATGTCTCACAAACTTGTTAATGACTGTAAACCAGAAATCAGTATCCATATTATCCACTAATACACTGAAAACAGGGAATATGACAAGACGAACAATACAATACTAGACAGGGAAACATAAGGGAGGGGGGATGGATTGGGGAGGGTGAGCATATCAGGCTTCCATTAAGGCCGTACTTCACTGTTATTCTTTGTTGGCCCAATAAGTATCCCAAAGTGACCAAACACTCTCAAAAAGATCTACTGTGTTATTTGACAGGGCAGATAAATACTCCATCCTTCTCACATCTTGGATCCGAGATTGGAGATCGGTACGTGAGGGTGGATGAGCTAACTTCCAGTTGCGGGCAATCAGACATCTAGCTGCTGTGGTCATGTGTAATAGTAACCGCTTCACTCTTTTCCCCAGCTGAGCAAGTGGTATATTTAATAAATAGAATTTAGGGTCCAGGGGAATCCGAAGATTAGTTACTTTATAAATAAGAGATTGCACCAACCTCCAGAAACACTGGATATTGGGGCATACCCAGAATATGTGCGGTATGTCTCCTCCTGTGGCTCCACACCTCCAACAGTTGTCAGGTATAGCTGGGTTTAGTTTATGTAGTAGTGATGGGGTGTGATACCAATACATGAGTAATTTATACTGATTTTCCTTATAGACATAGCATGAAGATGTCTTAGAGGCCGTATCCCAGATCCGCCTCCACATACACAAGGGAATGGACTCACCAAGGAAATCTTCCCATTTCCTCATATATGTATGATTTGGCTTGTCTTCCGGGCACGGAGCCATTAAAATACGATATATATCGGAGATGAGGCCTTTAGTAGAGGCCCCAGCTCTGCACAATCTCTCAAAAAGTGTAGGGATAGAGACCTCTAAGGAGGTAAAAAGGGAGTGCATCAGGTGTCTAACTTGTAAATACCGATATTGGGAATTGCCTGGGAGATTAAATTTAGCAGCTATGGTGGCGTATGGGAGAAGGACTCTGGAGTGTGCGTCTACTATGTCAGCAAAGCAAAAGAGTTTCCTGTCAAACCATGTTTTTGTCGTTATACCATGCATACCGTCTAGCAATCTGGGATTAAAAAGAAAAGAAGTCAATGGAGAGTGTTCAGATTTAAGTGGAAACTTCTTGACACAACAGTCCCATATCCTCTTCGTAAAGGCTATAGGGCCCAGGGTATGTGGGTCAGGCTTATTAGATGAGGTGCCCCAAAGGTAGGAGTTAGGGTGTATTGGGGCTAGCCATAACTTCTCTAGTTCCATCCATCTAGAGAAGGCACTGCGATTAGACCATGCAGGGATGTGACGTAAGTGTGCTGCCCAATAGTACCTAGTAATATCAGGGACCCCCAGGCCTCCTCTCAGTTTACTGTCAAATAATGTTGTTTTCTTGATTCTATGTCTCTTATGGGCCCAAACAAATTGAAGTATACTAGACTGAATGTTGCGCAATTCTTTGTATGGTACACACACCGGAAGGGTCTCAAACAGGTAAAGGAGCTTTGGCAGAACAGACATTTTGACTGCAGAGATTCTTCCAAACAGAGACAATGGGAGCTTGTTCCAATTGAGCAGGAGCCTTTTTATCTCAGTAAATAAACTAGGATAGTTCTGCTGATACAAGAGCTTATACTTAGATGTTAATTGTATCCCAAGGTATGTCAAGGATATATTTCTCCATTTATAATTGTAGTTTCCCTGTAAGGCTATGTGCCCACGCTAGAATGTCCATGCGGATTTTTTTGCCTGAAAATCCGCAACTTTCGCGGCAAATCCGCACCCGCGGATTTGCCGCGGATTTAGATGCGGATTTCATTTTTTTTTTTTCCCCCATTCAAAACAGAAAATCCGCACCAAAACTGCACCAAACAATTGACATGCTGCAGTTTGTTCCGCATCAAAATCCGCGGCAAAATCCGCAGCGGAAAAATCCGCAGCATGGGCACAGCATTTCCAAAATGCCATTGAAATGGCTGGGGAGTAGCTGTGCTGCAGATTTTCGGCAAATCCGCGCTAAATCCGCGTCAAAATCCGCGTCAAATCCGCGATAAATCCTGTAGCGTGGGCACATAGCCTAAGGAGGAGACCCGCATCTGTGGAATATTAAGAGGCAGAGCTTCTGTTTTGTTCTGATTGACCTTATACCCTGACAACCTTCCAAATTGTAGTAACAAGGAATGCAAATTCGGGAGGGTGATATGTGGTTGGGACAAGATCAATAGGACATCATCCGCATATAGAGATAGCTTAAACTCCTTATCTCGTACCATTACTCCATGTATATTAGGGTCATTGCGAATAGCAGCAGCCAATGGTTCAATACACATGACAAAGAGAAGGGGGGACAAAGGGCATCCCTGACGAGTGCCATTGTGTATTTGAAAGGGTTGGGATGTGGCATAAGGAAGCTTGACTGAAGCTGAGGGGCATGAATATAGACTTTTCAGGGCAGTAATAAATGGACCTGAAATTCCAAATTGATGCAATGTTTCGAACATGAATGGCCACCCCAGACGGTCAAACGCCTTCTCCGCATCCAAACTAAGAAGGAGTGCTTCACTCTCTGTCTTATTAACAACCTCTACTAAAGGCCACTTCACACATAACGAGATCGTACAACGAGATCGTTACTACGTCACAGTTTCTGTGACGCAAGAACGACTTCAATTGCGATCTCGTCATGTTTGACACGTACCAACGATTCACCCCCTGCTGCGAAATCGCTGATCGATGCCGAACAGCTTGGGCCATTTTTGGCTCGTTGGAGTCCTGCTGGGCTGCATGAATCTGTATGTTTGACACCCTATTTACGATTTCGTTGACGACCTAGATGAGATGCACGAAGGCGACGCAAATGCACGCCTACGTGACTCACTGCATAATGGGATTGGAATCGTTAACATAGTAGCTGTGTGACAGGGTCCTTATCAATCAGAGCGGAGGGGGTGGAAAAGGCGACGCCCGCCCGGCCGCCCAATCAGAACGCAGTATTGGCCGCCAAAGAAAGCGGAGGGGGGTATGGAAAAGGCGACGCAAATGCACGCCTACGTGACTCACTGCATAATGGGATTGGAATCGTTAACATAGTAGCTGTGTGACAGGGTCCTTTATCAATCAGAGCGGAGGGGGTGGAAAAAGCGACGCCCGCCCGGCCGCCCAATCAGAACGCAGTATTGGCCGCCAATGAAAGCGGAAAAGGCGACACAAATGCACGCCTACGTGACTCACTGCATTTTACTACGCCCCTAATGGGATTGGAAGAATCGTTAACATAGTAGCTGTGTGACAGGGTCCCAGCGATTTGAAAGATCGTTATACGGGACGCATGCTCGTTCATAAACTCGTTATGTGTGACACCCAACATGCGATTTCAACAACGACTCATAAACGATCCAGAAAGTGTGACGTAGTAGCGATCTCGTTCACGATCTCGTTATGTGTGACTGGACCTTAAGTCAATGATCTTCCTAGTATTGTCCCCTCCCTGTCTACAAGGGACAAAACCCACCTGGTCTTTATGTATTAGGTGAGGAAGTAGAACTGAAAGGCGTAGAGCTAGTAGTTTAGTGAAGATTTTCAAATCAGCATTAAGGAGTGCTATGGGCCTATAGTTGGCACATTCCATAGCATCCTTCCCAGGTTTGGGTATAAGCGTAATATATGAATGTAACATACTTGTGGGTATAGGGGAGCCCGTGAGGAAGCTATTAAATAATTTAACTAAATAGGGGGTAAGTCGATCCGCAAATGCCTTGTAGTAGAAGTATGTCAGGCCGTCTGGACCCGGTGATTTTCCATTAGGAAGTAGTTTAAGCACCTCCCCTACCTCTTCACACGTGATTTCTTTATTTAGTGTGTTTACGGCAGTCTTAGTAAGGGTAGGCAGCTTACACTGCTCAAGAAAGGAGTGGATTAGCTCCCTCTGTTTTCCTGGGTCTGTAGGAAGAGTGCTGGGCAAAGAATACAATCTTGACAAATAATCCTGAAAAATCTTTGCAACTTTAGTGGGGTCATATAACGTATTCCCTCCCGAATCTCTCAAGGCATAAACGGATGAGTTCCCCCTCTCCTCCCTAAGTTGGCGGGCTAAAAGAGAGTGCGATTTATTTCCTTTGTCATAGTATTTATGCCTGCTATAGAGTAGTAATTTTTCTGTTATATTGACCTCTAGGTCCTTCAGTTGGGCACGAGTCTTTACTATACCTCTAAGGGTACGTATTGATGGGTTAAGGGTCATCCTATTTTCTAAGTCTCTGAGACTTTTAAGGAGCTGATCTCTCTGATATAGTCTATCTTTTTTGATGCGGGAGCTTAAAGCTATGCATTGCCCTCTAAAGACGGCCTTATGGGCTTCCCAGATAGTAGAAAAATTGGGCACTGACCCCTCATTGTTCTCAAAGTATTCCATCAATCCTGCTTCCAGTTTGTCTCTGTAGGAAGTTCTCTTGAGGAGGGACTCATTGAGCCTCCAGTGGCAGACTCTTGTACGTTGGGTTGTCTGATCTAGGGTGAGAGTCATTGGCGCGTGGTCTGACCACGTTATTGCACCAATATCCACTTTGCTCGTCCATCTAAGGGCCTGAATGTTGCCAAAGAAGAAATCGATCCCGGTGTGTGTACCATGAGGGGGAGAGTAGAAGGTAAAGGTTTTTTCTGAGGGATGTTTAACTCGCCACAAATCAAATAAGGCAAACCTGCGGATCAGTCTTCGAAAGGCAGCTGTCAATTTACGTTGAGACGGGCTCGACAATTGATTGTTAATGGTCAACCTGTCTAAAGAGTCAGAGAAAATAGTGTTAAAATCTCCACCCACTATCCACACTGAGGGGGGAAGGCGTGTTAATTTGAGGAATACCCGGTTCAAAAAAAGGATCTGGGAGGTGTTAGGGGCATAAATGTTACACAAAAGGATTGGAACTTCCTAATATGTCCCTTGTAGGATAAGGTATCTACCCTGTGGGTCTGCCAGGGAAGTAGTAACTTGAATGGGACAGGTCCTTGATATCAAGATCGCCACACCAGCTTTTTTCCTTTCCTGAGAGGCTAAAAAAATCGTAGGGTAAAGGTGTTTGGCGAAATTGCAGTTCCCGTTGAGATTCAAGTGCGTTTCCTGCAAGAAAACCACATCAGCTCGCTGGGTCCGCATCTCACCTAGTGCCATTCGCCTCTTAATGTTTGAGTTTAAACCCTTAACATTTAGTGTTAAAATTTTAACCATATTTTAAGTTATAGTAGTATAAAGCAAAATTAGCATTACATACAAAGGCTAACCGGGTATTGCCCATCTCAAACTTGCCTGACGGCCCATGATGGATGTCTCTCAATGGGGTACTAAAGATTCCCTCACCACAATCAGGGTAAACACATAAGGAATGGTAAAAGACAATGACAAAACACATAACATATAAAGCATAACATTTACATGTCATAAATGTTACCGGTGAGGAGTGAAGCCGCAGGCAAAAGCCTTCACCTCCGCCTCCGTCCTCCCCGGTCAGGGTCAAAGAAGAAAAAATTGGCATAATTTAAAACTTTACCAATATCTAAACCCTAACCTCCTATACCCACTCTTCCGTAGGAGGAACCAGGGTAATTCTAACCCTTACAGGGAGTTTGTGGCTATGGACACACTGCTATCACAGTCAGTGTCTAAAGCTAGATTCTAAACATCTAAGAGAGGGGAGCACTCGGATCTCACCACCCTAGTAGCAAACCAATGCAAATGATATGAGGAATCGTAACCAGATATATCAATATCAGAAAAGAAAAAAGAAAGTGAACAACTAGTTATGAAAGAAAAGACCAACCAAAGTCCTTATAATAAATCGGGGAAGGCATGAAGCCACCCCCCCAAGGGGGGGACTACAGCCTGGAACCAGAGACTCAAACTCAGGGCTCCTGTTCCTAGAAGAAAGAAAAAATAAAATTGTCGTCTCAGGTCGGAGCCGGTCGTGCCTTAGGCCGTGATGAGGGAGAACCCCCCTTAGAGTCCACTTGTTGCCAGATCGGACGGGGTGGATTGGATGGCATCTCCAATTCCCAGTCCACCAGGGAAGGCGAAGGGATTCCCAGATCAGTGCAGAAGGCTGGGAGGTCCTGAGTAGAGCGTAGCACAGCCGTACGACCATCTTTTGAGGCTATGAGGGCAAACGGGAACCCCCAGCGGTATCGGATGCCCTTATCTTTTAGGGATGCAAGTAGTGGCTGCAGATGTCTCCTTTTCTGTAAGGTGATCCAAGATAGATCAGGGAATAATTGGATCCGAGTCCCTTTATATTCAATTCCCTCCGAAGTGCGGGCTTTGGCCATGATAGACTCTTTTAGTTGGAAGTCATGGACACAACAAATAATGTCACGAGAGTAATTTTGAGGCCCCCTGGGGCGTAATGCTCTATGTGTTCTGTCCAATTTTATCCTTTGAGTTATAGGGCGCTCCAGTACAGTGTTGAATATGGTTTCAAGTATGGCGTGGACGTCTTCACTACCTGTAGCCTCAGGGACGCCTCTCACTCGGATATTATTACGGCGCCCCCTATTGTCTAGGTCCTCCAGATGTTTGTTAGTTTCACTCAGAGCCCGAGCATAAGAGCTCACGTTCTTTTGTAATTTGATGATGTACTGTCTAGTGGTATCGTGATCCTTTTCCACTGAGTCCACTCTATCTGCTAGAAGCCCAACATCTTGGCGGATTGAGTTAATCTCTGACATACAGGTTTCTTTTACTTCCGAGATCAGGGATCTGAAGTCTTCCTTGGTAGGAAGGAGATCCAGATACTTTTTTAATTTTCTGTGGTCAAAATGGTGTTCCATATCTCCCGGCTCAGATTCTGATGGGGAGTCGCGTGACCCTCCTCCGTCTTCCTGTTGAGACATCAAAGCAGACAGCGAAGGCGTAGAGTCTAGCTCCATATTCACAGAACCCGACTGCGTAGTTTTATTTTTCGCTTGATTGCTTTTATGGGTTGATTGTTGTCGTGACTTTGGTGGCATGGGGTCACTCACTGCACGGTCTCTTTTAGTAAGAAACTTGTCTAGAGGGGTCACAAACGACTGCCCCCCTTTCAGTCTATATGACCAGCTTGGACCTCTTCTCCTCCTCACCCCAGCCAGATCGTCACCTGGTCTGCACAATATATTATGTCACCTTTCAATATTGTTTATAGATGTAAGACCGTTAAAGTTATAGTTGTTCACTTATGTCCTCTATCTGGGCGGTAAGACAAGCCCCCCTCTACTCAGACAGTATACAGGGGTGCACATCTCTTTCATGGCTCCGTTCTGTGAAAATCTCTTTTGCAGCAAGTTATTATTCCAATGTCCACAAGATGGCAGCAGAGTACAGTGCAGAAAGTGAGGGATTTTTCTATATAGAGAAAAGGCAGGCTCTGAAAAGACAGTTATACAGCACTACCCCGAATTTTCTTCCTTCTCCCTTCTTAACTTATATCATGGAAGAGGAAACCGTAGCACCCCTCTCCTTGTACTACCACAGGATCAGACTTGAGTCAGGGGTTAACTCTTCAGATGTTATAAGGGCACCGGATGTTATCAGATCTCAGGGCTTACTTTCTTCTCTGGAGGTCTTAGCTTTCCCTCTTCTCCCCCCCTCCAGGTAAACCAGCCTCAGCCTCCTCCACACCCGTATGCAGCCCCTGTGTTTCTTATCAGAGCAATGCGACTCGTGCTGCGGGGGTGAGGGTTAATTTACAGCCCTAGTGAATAATGGTGCTCTCGTGCATGGCACTGGCTTTAGAGCCAGGGGGTGTATGTGTCCTAGGACCAGCCAGTTACCCGGCTGGTTGTCGCCCCTATGCACGGGGGATTTCCACTCACCAGCCTCCTCTCTCTTGCCGGTCGCCTGTCACTTCACTGCCTGCTTCCAGCCGGCTCTCTCTCAGGCCCGACAGTCACCAGGCGGCTCCCCCTCACTGTGTCTGGCTCGTGCTCCACTCTGCTTCAGTGTCTCTCCCTCCTCCAGGCCGGGTAAGTGTCTGCTTCTCCTCTGCTTTGGGACTTCTGGGTATCCCTTCCTCCCTTGTGTTCTTCCCGGATTTTCAAGCCTCTGCTCCCTCTTCACCCGTCGGCTCTCCTTCCTCTGGGCGGTTTTCACCGCACTCCTGGTCTCAGCGTCTGCAGCGTGGTCCCAGGCCTCCCTGGAGAATGATGTCTGCTGGGATTCAGGTAGGGTCCTGTCCCACAATACTCGTCTCCTGGGGTCCGCTGGCTCTCAGGGACGGTATATGGAGGCTTCAGATGGATCTAAGTCGGGCAGGGGCTCAGATGTCTCTGGATGTCTCAGAGCTCTGTCAGATACATCCTCCTGCATCGGCGGCCATTTTGGACTCGGGGTTTCTACCTTTCAATGTAGCAGGGTATAGCAGCTGGCATTTTACTTTTTTGTTGTACAGGAATGAGCATATTTTACTGAATTCCTTTTTCCTTTTGGAGACTTCAACCGAATAATCTCCAAAGATTAAGTTTGTTGCCTTGATATTGCAGTGGGCGTTTTCGGTCTCTAAAGGCCTTCGGTATTTCCTCTTTGTGTTTGTACTCGAGGTACTTGATTATCACCTGCCTGACTCTTGGTAAGGTTTTCTTATGTGGGTTTTGACCCTCTCCTATATTCGCCTCCTGTTGTCTCAGTGGTCCCACTCTGTGGGCTCTTTCCACTCAGATTCAGATATTCTCTGTTATGTTTCTGACAGTCTAGTTACATGATCATTTAGCTGCTTTTGCATAGCAGATAGTGATGCTACCTTAATCTCTTTAGACAGATGAGATGCCACTTCTTCAGCTAGTTTTTTATAGTCCACATTAAACTCGTGTGTACTTCTTTTGTCCTACAGGTGGTGCTGCTTTCTTGCATCTCCTTGTCTGCACTGATCCTTTGCCTCCCTCTCCCAGTAGCTTGCAGGTTTGTGATAGCAGTGTACCAGGATGCTTTTTATTCCCTTTGTTAGGGGTATTATAGCTTGCATTCAGCTTTTGGTGGATCTGGTCAGAGCTGTTCGCCATGTTCTGCTTGTCTGTGTTTTCATCCAGCACTTCTGTTCCTCCATGCACCCCTGCCTTGCCGCCATCTTCCTCCTCCTCTCTCTTCTCCCTCCATATCACCCTTATCTTCCCATTGCGATCCTCCCTCTTTGTTCCCCTGCATCCATCTCTCTCCAGCTCCTTCCTCTGTCACCCCACTCACGTCTCCCTCATCTCTCCGGCTGTTTTACCGCGTCTTGCGCCTGAAACTCTGGCTCCTCCCCTGTCAGACTCACCAGCGCCATGCTGGTTCCTTCCTCTCCTCGCGGCCCGTCAGTGTCGCCGCTTCTCCCAGATCCCTCTCCGCCGCCGGCACTCCTTAACAGGTACCGTTCCATAGCTGCCACCTTCCGGTTGCCCACTGTGTTGTTCTCGGCTCGGCCACTTGATCGGGGGAGCTTGTATCAGTCGGTTTCTCTGGGGGGGGTGGGAGATTCCCCTCTATACTTCCACCTCAGCCAGGACTGGATCCAAAACTCCGTGGGGTGCCATTTTAAAAGTGATATTCCTTCAAAGAACTGTCCAATACATAGGCCCCTGAATGTCACTTGAAAACAAGTATGCCCCTAAAAAATAAGTTGTGTAAATTGCTCTAAAATAATCAAAGCTAAAACTTGCTGCTAAATGTTTAACCCTTTTGGCAAAATAAAAGGACATCTGACGGATAAGGGTGCTTTCACACTACGTTCCTCTCCCCATTCATTGGTCCTATTGGAGCTTCCGTCCGAACCCCCCACAAAACAGGATTCTGACGTATGCACTGACAGAATCCAAGTGTGCTCGGTCGCGCCCCATTTTTGGCGTATACGCCTACTGGAGGCGCACACCCAGGTGTAGAAGTCTGCGTCTGGGTGTCAACCTCCAGTAAGCATATAGCCCCGAAAATGGTGCACAACAGACTTCATCTGCACCATTATAGTCAGTGGCCCCATCAGCGCATATGTCCAAATCCCGTTTTTTTTTTTTGAGGGGAGGGGTTCGGATGAAGGCCTCGACAGGATCACTGAACAGGGAGAGGAACTCAGTGTAAAAGCACCCTTAGGCTGACATAGTAGACAGAAGGTAAATGTTACGTATCAACTTCTTTTTATGCAATATAATCCTTTGTTTTATTGGTATAAACATATAACCAAAAAATTAGGTTGTCACCAATAGGTTAACATGGCTTCTTCCCAGTGTGAGTTCTTTGATGTCTAACAAGTTGTAATTTCCTAAGAAAACATTTTCCACATTCTGAACATGAAAATGGCTTCTCCCCTGTGTGAATTTTCTCATGTGTAAAAAGAGAAGATCTATCTGTAAAAGATTTCCCACATTCTGAGCAAGAAAATGGCTTCTCCCCTGTGTGAAGCCTCTCATGTGTACGAAGAGAAGATCTATCTGTAAAAGATTTCCCACATTCTGAGCAAGAAAATGGCTTCTCCCCTGTGTGAAGCCTCTCATGTGTACGAAGAGAAGATATATCTGTAAAAGATTTCCCACATTCTGAGCAAGAAAATGGCTTCTCCCCTGTGTGAATTCTCTCATGTATAACAAGAGACAATTTGCGACTAAAACATTTCCCACATTCTGAACATGAAAATGGCTTCTCCCCTGTGTGAATGCGCTCATGTTTACGAAGAGCTGATCTAGCTGTAAAACATTTCCCACATTCTGAGCAAGAAAATGGCTTCTCCCCAGTGTGAATTCTCTCATGTGTAAAAAGAGAAGATCTATCTGTAAAAGATTTCCCACATTCTGAGCAAGAAAATGGCTTCTCTCCTGTGTGAAGCTTCTTATGTGTACGAAGACAAGATCTATCTGTAAAAGATTTCCCACATTCTGAGCAAGAAAATGGCTTCTCCCCTGTGTGAAGTCTTTCATGTGCACGAAGAGAAGATCTATCTGTAAAATATTTCCCACATTCTGAGCAAGAAAATGGCTTCTCCCCAGTGTGAAGCCTCTCATGTATACGAAGGGAAGATCTATCTGTAAAAGATTTCCCACACTCTGAGCAAGAAAATGGCTTCTCCCCTGTGTGAAGCCTCTCATGTCCACGAAGAGAAGATTTATCTGTAAAACATTTCCCACATTCTGAACATGAAAATGGCTTCTCCCCTGTGTGAATTCTCTCATGTGTAAGAAGATCAGATTTGCGACTAAAACATTTCCCACATTCTGAACATGAAAATGGCTTCTCCCCTGTGTGAATTTTCTCATGTGTGACAAGATGAGGTTTATGATGAAAACATTTCCCACATTCTGAACATGAAAATGGCTTCTCCCCTGTGTGAATTCTCTCATGTGCAACAATTTGCGATTTCTGACTAAAACATTTCCCACATTCTGAGCATGAAAATGGCTTCTCCCCTGTGTGACTTCTCTCATGTCTAAGAAGACTAAATTTCTTCATAAAACATTTCCCACATTCTGAGCATGAAAATGGATTCTCCCCTGTGTGAATTCTCTCATGTGCAACAATTTGCGATTTCTGACGAAAACATTTCCCACATTCTGAGCATGAAAATGGTTTCTCCCCTGTGTGACTTCTCTCATGTCTAAGAAATTGAGATTTGCTAATAAAACATTTCCCACATTCTGAGCATGAAAATGGCTTCACTCCAATGTGAATTCTCCAATGAATAGCAAATTTCGTTTTATCTGTAAAACATTTCTCACATTCTGTGCATGAAATAGTCTTCAACCTGGTGTGCGCTGTTTGATCTTTCACACTTCTGACACTATTGTTTTGCTTAACTGTCTTTGATGGATTAGGAGATAGTTCTTTAACAGGATCAGATGATAGTTCTTTCCGATGATTGGCTGAGAGTATATTTGAGATGTGTCCTTGCTCTTCATATGTATCTTGTGTGATGCTACAATCATCTGCTTTAAAATATGAAGGTATCAAATGTCCTTCGGAGATACTGGCACAGTCATCTGCCAAGAAGAAAACGGATTTGATTTTTAAACAAAATAAACTTAAATTATAGTAATCTAAATATGAAAATTACAAATTAAAAGCAAAAAATGTCATAGAAATTGTATTGCATTCTATTAATAACTGTCTAAAGCAGGGGTCTCAAACACGGGGCCCGCGGGCCGCATGCGGCCCTTCAGGCGGCTTCTTGCAGCCTGCAGGCCTATGGACCCGTTAAAGATGGCGACCGGTGCAGGGGCCGCAGCCACCAGCTATTTATTTCAGCTTACAGTTTTGCCTTTGCCGCGCACAGTGAAGTTCTCGCTGCAGAATGCAATAACAGCTGCCTGCCAATCAGAGGAAAGCACCTGCTGCATATGATCTCAGATGCTTGCCTGTGATTGGCTAGTGGCTGTTGTGCAGTGAGAACTGCTCTGCACACGCCGGCAGAAAGTTCAGCGGTGACAGCAGCTGTGATCATTACCGGGTGCACGTGCCTGCGATGGAGGATAGGTGAGCAGAATGTTTTTGTGTGTGTGTGTGTTTGTGTGTGTTTCTGTTGCTGGCTATGGTTGCACAGGGTGTGTGTATGTGTTAGCTGAGGCTGCATAGGGTGTGTGTGTGTGTGTGTGTTAGCTGAGGCTGCACAGGGGGTGTGTGTGTAATGTATTAGCTGAGGATGCACAGGGGGTGTGTGTGTGCATGTGAGCTGAGGCTGCACAGGGTGTGTGTGTGTGTTAGCTGAGGCTGCACAGGGGGTGTGTGTTAGCTGAGGCTGCACAGGGTGTGTGTGTTGCTACCTGAGGCTGCACAGGGTGTGTGTGTGTTGCTAGCTGAGGCTCAATAGTGTGTGTGTGTGTGTGTGTGTGTGTGTGTGTGTGTGTTCACTACAAGAAGACGACATGCATGGGGCACATTACCACAAGAAGGGGACCTGCATGAAGCACATTACCACAAGAAGGGGACCTGCATGAAGCACATTACCACAAGAAGGGGACCTGCATATGGGGCACATTACTACAAGAAGGGGTCATGCATTAGGCACATTGCTACAAGGTGGGACCAGGATGGGCACATTGCTACAAGAAGGAGTCCTGCCTGGGGCACATTACTACAAGAAGGGGAGCTGCATGGGGAACATTGCTACAAGGGGACAAGGATGCGCACATTTTTACAGAATGGGGAACAGGATGGGGCACCATGAGGCATCTTGTAGTAGCAGCACTGATAACTGCTACTACAAGATGTTCGCCAAAATTACTATGTGGTGCTTATTGTAAATCTCTATTACTTACAAAAAGGGGGGAAAAAAAAGTATGTATATGTGTGTACATTTTACAAAAAAAAGTACACATTTGTTATAATAGACAAATGAAAAATGTTCAAAAACAGTGATCCAGGGGTGTATAGAAAGAAAAAAATGGTACCGCTACCAATGTCACTTTGTCCTGAACAGAATGCCGCCCCTCAAATTATTTTTTTTTTCTATGTGCGGCCCATACACCCTCAGAGTTTGAGACCCCTGCTCTAAAGTGTCATTAAAAAAATGTGATGATTGCCTAGGAAATCAATTGTAATAATGTGGATTACTGATCACTGCTCAGTGCAAACATCACATGTCAAACAATAAAACATTTGTCATTGATCGGATATTTTATACCGGCGTAAAGATTATCGTTGTTGGCAACGTATCCCTTTGTGTAAATAGAGAATGTTCTACAACATAAAATGCATAAGAGAACAGAAAAACCATCATTATACATCAAAATGAAAGTTAATGAGCCTCAAACTTGTTATATCATCAGTTATATTCTCCCTGCAGCCGGTCTCTTTCAGCCTTCAGGGACAGTAGAGGGTTGTATCAGACGTCTCTCTCTGAGCAGTGACTGTTAGGCTATGTGCGCACGTTGCGTACAAGCCCTGCAGAAATTTCTGCAGCGATCTGAAGAGCACATGTGCGCTTTAGATCGCTGCAGAAATGTCCGTAGTGAGCGCCGATTCCATGCGCTCTGCCTGCAGCTCCTGCCATAGACAGAGCAGGAGCTGCCGGTAAAGCGCAGGAAAGAAGTGACATGTCACTTCTTTTTGCGCAGCGCTTCGGCAGTAGCCGAAGCGCTGCGCTCTTAGACGCCACGTGCGCACGGCCCCTGCACAATCTCCATAGACTGTGCAGGGGCCGCAGGACGCATGCAGTTACGCTGCGCTACAAAGCGCAGCGTAACTGCATGTTTTTACGCAACGTGCGCACATAGCCTTACAGCTCCTTGCACCGCCTCGGTGACTACCTCAAGTTGCACAGTGCAGGGTGGAGGAGCCATATGTTCGTGTATTAGGAAGCGATGGTATTGCAGCACACATAAGGCTGGATAAACCCAGGGAATTTTCTGCTTTCCCTTATAATCTACTCTTGGCTGTGACTCTGGGATACTTCTCACATAGCGAGATCGCTGCTGAGTCACGGTTTTTGTGACGCACCAGTGACCTCAACAGGGTCAATAGATAACAATAAATAATAGATAAATAAATCAATAGATAACAGGGTTAAAGGGATAGTTAATCAACAAATTTGTCCTTTACAATTAGTTTATATTATCGTGTGTGCATAACCTATCTCACTAAATGCCCGATTGGAATCCCATGCAAGGGACAATGAATGCGATTGCACTATAGATGTTTAATCAAATGCGATTTTATTGTGAAAAAAATCTATAAAACATATAAAAAGGTGGAAAACAGGGAGCCACCAGGGGGGACATAAACCAAAGTGCTGAAGATGATAATATGTATAATTATAATAAATAATCCGCCAATTGTTATAATACGCTGTAATTATACAATTAATATTTGTATAATATATAAGCTATTACATATACTATTAATAAGGTCAATTATCAGTATCCATTTATAGACAGAATTTAATAAGTATATAACAATTGAAGATTGCGCTCGTGAAACTACAAAAAAATTAAACCTTATAGCCGCATCCCCTAAAAGCTGGGTCTGTGTATCGTGGATAACCAAGTGTATACACCACCCACAGAGCCAATTAAGCTGCAGCGTACAAAGGAAATAGAATGCGCATAGGTATATGCGACCCGTCAAACAATATACCCGCATGTGAGGGAGATGGCACTAAGCTGTGGCTATATGTCCGATATCGTTAGCATATAAGTGAAAGGCCATTGGCTGTGCTCATATAAAGGCTCCATAGTAACCCAAAATTTGACACATTGTCCTCATCACATGCAGGTATACCACAGACATGGCATCACATATAACACAAGCAAAAGATCATATTAGCGATATTAACGATCCTGTGAAAAACGGTCTATTAATAGAATCAATAGCATTGAAAAATAGCATTTACCTTATTACATTCAGTATATAATGCGCATAGGTATATGCGACCCATCAAACAATATAACTGCATGTGAGGGAAATAGCACTGAGCCGCGGCTATATGTACATTATCATCATTAGCATATAAATAATAAGCCAGCTGGCTGTGCTCATGTGACGCACTGGCCTATCAGGTCGTCACAGGGTATTGTGCAATCTGCCCTCCTGCACAGTATCCACTCTCCTTGGTTACGGGTCCTGGTTCTTTGGTGTTGCTAACAGCTTAGCCAATCAAAATCCTAGGAACACCTTACACTGTACCCACCAGACACACCATTGGGGGGCCTGAAGGGAATAGGACCACCCACTTGAGGGGTTGGTAAGGGGAAAGTGAAAAAGTGACAGCTGAGCAAAGGAGAGTGGAGCAAGAGTAAGGAGGCTGAGGTGACTCTCTGAGAGGGAGCGGTCACTGGCCTGTAGCAGGGCTCCTGTAGTTACTAGGTGGCAGACGTTTGTCTGGACCCGGTAGGAGCTGGAACCCCGGTCGCAGGAGATTGTGTCAAGGGGCACGGACTGCCGAGGAGGGCAGCCGGCGGCCTTAAGCTATCACTGGGAAGGGGCCAGGGCACGACGGGGTACGTGGACCCTAGGCCGGAAAGTAGCTTCACGCATTCCGGTAATTTACCCGACGGGGGTGAAGACTTCAAGATTCATCCCCAACCCGCTCCAAAATCGGGGTACTAGCGCACCAATGGGATAGGACTTTTCCAATACAGTCCAAAGAAATCCTACGCGTGAACCCTGAGAGCAAGCTCACTCCGTTAGCCATACGGGTGAGCGGGACCAGAAGAGTTCCATACTTTAGGGTCCAAATAGAGACAAAGGTGCCAAGGAAAGGGCCACAGGCTAACAGCAACACCAAGGGCACGGACCCAAGCGTACTCCCTACAAGCTGCAGTGGTGCTCAGAACTCTGGTTTACAAGCTGTCTTTATTGTTATTCCTGGACTGAGTGAGTACACTGAAAAACCCTTTTCCTATCCCCAACGGCACCCCAACACCAACAACCCAACGGGCCCCGGGAAACAAACCCCCTACCCACGGAGGGGTTAAACACCCTGCTGCTACGCCATCTTCACTGGGCTCCCCAACAGCAGCGGTGGTCCCTCACATTACCACGGACCGTGGATGGCGTCACAAACTTTCTAACCTCCTTTTGTACATTCCCCCCCTCGCCTCTTTTAATTCGAGTGTCTGCACGGACCCCCCAGATCCGGAGACCCCTCAAGCCGCCGCGGCTCCGAATCCGAGCGGCTCGGCCTCTGGCACGGGGGCGGTACACTCATATATAGTCTATGTGGTAACTCAAAATTTGACACATTGTTCACATCACATGAAGGTATACCACAGACATAGCATCACATATACCACATGCAAAAGCTCATATTGGCGATATTACCAATCCTGTAAAAAACTGTGTTAATAGAATCAATGGCATTGAAAAACAGCATTTACCTTAAGGCTGGAAACACATCTATGCGAGTAAAATCGGTCCGACTGGGCTGAAAAAAACTCGGCTGATTTTAGTTCACGTTAGGTCCGAGTGCAACGCAAGTGCGATGCTTTTTCTGAATAAATTAATGATTTTACTAGCGTGTGTAATGCGTGTGTAAAGCGTGTGTAATGCGTATTTTTTACTATGTCATCTGCCATTCAGCTCTGCTACATGGCCGCTGACAGCAGACACAGACAGCCATGTAGCAGAGCTGAATGGCAGATGACAGCAGCTTTTACTATTTACGCGCTACTCACCTCAGTTGCTGCGTGGAGCTGACCGGAGCGGCGGTGAGTAGCGCGATCAGCTGAGCTGTCACTGAGGTTACCCGCGGCCACCGCTGGATCCAGTGACAGCGGGTAACCTCAGTGACAGCTCAGCCGATCGCGCGGCTGTCTTCATTAGCTGCGTGGAGGTGACAGGAGCGGCGGTGTCTTCTGCTGCTCCTGTCACCTGCATGCAGCTGAACTGGTTGTGACGCTGGAGGACCGTGGATTACGCCGGGCATGGAGGGCTTTTTGGGGCTGATTAAATTGGTGATGAGGGAATTTGTGTTTTTTATTTCTAATAAATGATTTTTTCGGGTGTGTGTGTTTATTTACTGTAATTTACAGATTAATCATGGAAGGTTTCTCGGGGAGACGCCTGACATGATTAATCTAGGACTTATTGGCAGCTATGGGCTGCCAATAACTCCTTATTACCCCGATTTGCCAACGCACCAGGGCAAATCGGGAAGAGCCGGGTACTGTCCCAGAACTGTCGCATATAATGTATGTAGCAATTCTGGGCGGCTGCTGACTGATATTGTTAGGCTGGGGGGCTTCCCATAACGTGGAGCTCCCCATCCTGAGAATACCAGCCTTCAGCCGTATGGCTTTATCTGGCTGGTTTTAAAATTGGGGGGGACCGCACGGCGTTTTTTTAAATTATTTAATTATTTATTTCACTGCACAGTATAGACCCGCCCACCAGCTGCTGTGATTGGGTGCAGTGAGACACCTGTCACTCAGCGTGGGGGCGTGTCTCACTGCAACCAATCATAGGCGCCTGTGGGCGGGGAAAGTAGGGAATACGAAATTGATTAATGAGCGGCCGGCTTTTTCAAAATAGTAAAAGCCGCCGCAGCAGTGTGACCGCCGTGCAGCGCCGCGCCGGGGATCGGTGAGTATGAGAGAGGAGGGGAAAATGACCGACAGACTGTGAGAGAGGGACAGAGATAGTGACGGACCGACAGAGAGAGAATAGAGACCGAGAGGGAGAGACCGACTGACAGAGAATAGTGATTGACAGACATTGTGAGACATCACTAGTTTCCAGTGTTTTAGGAAACATGCGAGAAATGTATTTAGAAAATCGGATGTCACTAGGATGGTGTGAGTGCCGTCCCGTGACATCCGACTTTTTACACGCTCCCATAGACTTGCATTGGAGAGACTCGCAGTAGAAACTCGCAAAAAAGCAGCATGCTGCGATTTTTTTCTCAGTCCGATTTGGAGTGAGAAAAAAATCGCTGATGAGAGCTGAATCATTCACTAACATGTGTCCGATTCCAATGCCGAGATTTTCTCGCATTGCTCTACTGCGAGAAACTCGCAAGTGAGAAGCAGCCCTAATACATTCAACAGCATTGGCGTGTCCCTACACCTCTCACGTACGTTTCACTAATGCTTTCTCAAAGAGGCATGTCAGGGTGGGGTCAAGCCGTCTATATAAACTACCCATAACCAATTAAAACGATGCAGTTTAATTAAGAACCTGTGCGTTACATATATTTTGGGACTGGCCAGTGTTACAGCAGTTTTGGGAGGGGGTAGGGAGAGTGATCAGGCATGTGACTGGATATACGCAGACCCTGGGCCCGGAACTCTTCCTGCTCCAATTATCCGGGTCCTCTGTCCGTGCATACAAAGGGTCTCTAATAAGCTTTCTGGTGATGGCCGCCAGGATGTGCATCCCTCTGAAGTGGAGATCCTCCTCCCCGCCGACGTTATCAATGTGGGCAAACAGGGTGAACGAACTGTTGTACATGGAGGACCTGACGGCGTCTCTCCATGACAGATATGAGGCCTTTCACGGGACATGGTTCTCCTGGATCGAGTTTAAATACTCTAATGACTACGGCACTTGGACACCCCCTGACTGAGGGAGGGCCTATGATGCCTAGGGACGGAGGTGTTCTGAGAAGGTTGATCCCTGCTTTGTGTCCGTTCGAGCCCCAGTGTTTCCCTCTTCCCTTCCCCTTTTTCCTTTTGTGTCTTCCCCCTCTTACTCGTCACTTGTCAAATCTTTCTTGTCTTAAGCGGGCTTTACACGCTACGATTTCGCTACAGTGATCTCGTTGGGGTCACGGATTTTGTGACGCACATCCGGCCGCTGTAGCGATGTCGTAGCGTGTAACTCCTAGGAGCGATTTTGGATCGTTGCAAAAACGTTCAAAATCACTCCTCGTTGACATGGGGGTCTACTCCCAATTATCGCTGCTGTCGCTGAGGCGAAGTTGATCCTCGTCCCTGCAGCAGCACACATCGCTACGTGTGACGCCGCAGGAACGAGGATCATCTCCTTACCTGCCTCCGGCCACAATGCGGAAGGAAGGCGGTGGACGGGATGTTACGTCCCGCTCATCTCTGCCCCTCCGCTATCATTGGGCGGCCGCTTAGTGACGTTGCTGTGACGCCAAACGGACCGCCCCCTTAGAAAGGAGGCGGTTCGCCGGTCACAGCGACGTCGAAGGCCATGTAAGTACGTGTGACGGGGGTGCGCGATTTTGAACGCGACGGACAGCAATATGCCCGTCGCGCACAAACGATGGGGGCGGGTCTCATGCTAGCGATATCGGACCGGATATCGCAGCATGTAAAGCCACCCTTACTCGTTTCTTTCTTCTCTTATTCTTAATTTACCCTGGTTTTCCCGTATTATAAAAATTTTCGGGTAAACATGGAGGGGTCAAAGTGTAGAAATTTTCATGTGACACAGTTAGTCTGTTATTAGATGTCATACAATGGATGTGAAATGCACTGAAATTGATTAATTTTGGAATGTTTCCATGTTTATAGTTAAATAAAGAATTTAAAAAAAAAAAAAGAACCTGTGCGTTTCTCAGGTGATTATGGCGCATGGAGCTCCGACTGCTCACCTCCATTCAAATCACTTCTGCATTGCGCGCGCTGGAACGCAGGTGGAACCATCAGCTTCAGCACTTAGGTTTATGTCCCTCCTGGTGGCTGCGTGTTTTCCACTTTTTTGGATGTTTTATATATGTTTTCACAATAAAATCGCATTTGATTAAACATCTATAGTGCAATCGCATTCATTGTCCCTTGGATGGGATTCCAATTGGGCATATATTGAGTTAGTTGTTAAAGGGGACCTGTCAGGTGCAATATGCATCCAGAACCACGAGCAGTTCTAGGTGCATATTGCTAATTCCTGTCCTTGTATACACTAGCATAGATAAAGGGATATTTAGAAAAAGTATTTCTAAAGATCTTTATCTCATGCTAATGACCACGGGGGACTAGTCCCATGGGCGTTATATCCCCCCGAGTAGTCCACCTTCTTAGCATGTTAGTATGCCCACCAGGGCCCACAGGGGCGTATTAACTTGCTATTCAATTCAGCATCACCAGTGGTGACGCGCGTACCTGTGTTTGGTGCGACCGCATTTCTGAATGCCGGGCACTTCCGGTCAAGCGAAGTATGAAGCCGGGTGTATGTGTCCCAGCTTCAGAGAGGTCTAATGCGCATGACTGGAAGTGCCTGGCATTCATAAGAGCGTTGGCCGGGAACGCTGGTGACGCATTAAATGTTAGTACACCCCTGTGGGGTAAAATCTGGGATCTATGGAATTCCTCTCCCAGCACACTCACAGAAACTTGAGAGAGAGGTTAATGTAGCTAATGATTCTTTTTTTGCAATTTGAAGGTGTGACATCCTCCAGTGGCAAATAGTGATAGTATGGTTATACTTTATTTTTGTCTGTTGTGTTATTTCTGTGATCTTTAGTTATGGCTATCTCAGACTAATTCGGAATAAGCTGCCTGCATGTCTATCACAGAGATACGTTGATTGTTCCAATGTTAAAGTAGATAGACGATAACGTTGCACCAGAGATGGTTGATGTCACAAACCACCGGGGGGGTCACTCAGAAATCCCCCGCGCTGGCTACCAGTACGTCACAATCGGGGGGTAACAAGTGGGGGTCACCCCTCCTTTATACCTCCCGACCGACAGACAGAGCACGTGACGCGCTCTCTAGCGCCCCTCTTATAGTCAGGCCAATTATGGAATTGCCCAACAATAAGCAAGGAGGCCGCTATACTACTTATGCCGATTATTGAAGGGTCCCCGGTGAGAGTAGGGTATATATTCCCCCGACCTCCGCGGGCGGAATATATAAAACCTCCCCGAATCTCACTGGCCTCCCCACAATAATCCTTGGCACAACTCGCTGCCACCAACCGCTTCACGGTAACTATTAGCCGAACACACAGACGTGGGATTCAAGATCGAGATAACAGAACAGCCCAAGATTAATTATATAATTTAATCAGCCTAAAGCACACTAGAAACTACAATATATACAATAGGGAATCTACAGAATATACATATGTCAGAGTACAGTTACAGATAAAGCATGGGTTACAAACAGGCATACACAGTTCCCGCAGTTACCTTGTGCGTCTGGCCACAGGGGGGCGCTGTAGGCCAGGTTTCCAGGAACTCCCACAGATGTTTCCTACACGTGACCCCCAGCGAAAGAACCCTGGAAAATGGCCGAAGTAGGGTTATCAACCTGGGCAAATCCAGGTCCCCTCCTACCTTAGTGACCTCAGAGGGAGCACTGCTCCACCCCTGGCTGGAGTTATGGACAATCCACAACATGGAATATGGGCCATAACTTTGCCTGGGAGCGTCGTAGGCGGACGCCAATGCTCTCATTGTGACAGTTATGAATTTAGCTACAGAATGAGAGGACTCATGACTCGTCTACTAGTTCCACATTGGCTGATATCACGCCTGGGGTATTTCCCAAGCTCCCGCTCCCATAAAAAGGGTGTGCCAGCATCGTCCGCATGCGGAGACACCATTTTTATGGTTGCCATATTTATCGGAAATATGGCTTGCGAGATATGAACCATTTTTTACTGGAGTCGTTCTGTCTGGATACTTCCAAGCTTGCTAATTAGATAGCAGCTCCTACCACAGGGTCACGGCAGGGAGTCCTCCTGTGTCCATTGTTCCCACATCATCTCATCTCCATATCACAGGAGATGGCCATGGAGGTGTAACACCTTCACAGATGCTGGACATTGAGAACAAGAAGGGAGGGGGGCACTGCCAGGGAGTGATGAGCGATTATGACTGGAAGTCATAATTCATCTTCATATCCCGGGATTTGCCTCACAGTTGAGATTAGCTTTTATGCTTGATTTGTACTTTATAATTTGTTTTTTGCTATTTACAATCTGTGGTGTACCATGTCTGACTTGACTATTTTGTTAAAACGAAGTTAAAAAAAAAAAAAAAAATTACTGCTGCTACATACGTTACATATTAATCCTGGAGCCATGATGGATATCATAAAAAACACCAAATGAGGTTTCTTATGTGTCATTGATGATCTATCATCTGTTTATTCTTAAATTTATATTGTAGATGCACAGCCAGGGTTATCACACATACCGCTATCACACTGTCAGCCATATATAATCCGTATTTTAGCTGAATGAGGGAATTTATGGAAACAAAAACTGAGAAAACACATAAAACAAAGGGAAAAGCAGGAGCCTTATACTGACCAGTCTAACGTGCGGCTGTAACACTGCTTCTGGGGCTGCTCATACTACCTCCGGGGCAACTCAATAGCCTTCATACATATGCACTGCTTTCCCTGTCCACCGGCAGTTGCAGCGTCTCTGATTAGTTGCAGTTAGACCGTGCCCCCCCGGTGTGACAGCGTGTCTGACTGCTTTCAATCACATACGCTGTGTGTCTAGATTGGTGTAAAGATAAATAAAAAAAATCAGAGGTAGGGTCCCCCATATTATGATACCCAGCGCAGATAAAGGCTGTGTATCAACATAAGACATACATATCCCAATTTTGGAACCCAGCTATGATAAAGCAAACAATCCTGGATGGCTGCAGGCTGCTATTTTAAGGCTGAGGGGGTCCAGCCTGAGAATAGCAGCTTCCAGCTGTCGGCTATATCATGGCTGGGTATCAAAATTGAGGAGGACCGCATGCAGGTTTTTAAAAATTATTTATTTAAATAATTTTTAGAAAAAGCCGCTTGCGGTCCCTCTTATTTTGTTACACAGCCAAGATAAGCACACGGCTGGGTGCTGCAGCCTGTAGCCATCTGCTTTACCTGTGCTAAGTATCTGAATATGGGGGGGAACCTAAGCCAATTTTATTTATTTTTACACCAATCTAGGAACTCATACAGCGTCTGTGATTGAAGGCAGTCAGACACACAGGGTGGGGGCGCAGTATGACTGTAACCAATCACAGACACCGGCACTGCCGATGGGCGAGGGTAGTAGTGCATATGTATGAATGATAATGAGTGGCCCCGGAAGTAGCGTTATAGCCGTGTGTGAGACTGGTAAGTATGACGCGCTTGCTGTAATTCCCCTATCCCTTCTACCACCATTTTAAGGCCCCCTTCACACGTCCGTGAAAAAACACGCATGTGTGTTACGTCCGTTTTTCGGGTCCGTTTTCCGTTTTTGTGTCCGTTTTTATGGTCCGTGTGGCATCTGTGTGAACTGCGTATGCTAGCCGTGTGTGCATGTGGAATGGCCGTGTGTGTGTGTGAAACTTAACTGACGTGTGTGTGTGTGTTGTCCGTGTGAAATGTCCGTGTGTGATGTTAAATGTCGTTGATACATGCCGGCTGACAGCAGAGTCGCGCGCTGAGAATGAACTCAGGTGAACTTCACCCGACTTCATCCTCATACCGTGGGTCTGTCTGTGTCGCGTCCTGATTAGCGGTCACCCGTGAAGGACTCACCGGTGACCGCTAATCACCAGAGTGACTGAATGGAGTACCCCTCTCGAATACTTACCGTTCCCCGATCACCGGCGCGGCGCTGCCCGGTTGTTCTCTAAACTCTAGCGGCCTTTTCTCTTTTGAAAAAGCCGGCCGCTCATTAAACAATCTCGTATTCCCTGCTTTCCCCGCCCACCGGCAAATATGATTGGTTGCAGTGAGACACGCCCACACGCTGAGTGACAGCTGTCTAACTGCAACCAATCACAGCCGCCGGTGGGCATGTCACTATGGAGCAGAGAAGAAGGGAATTTTGTTTACTTACCGTAAATTCGTTTTCTTCTAGCTCCTATTGGGAGACCCAGACAATTGGGTGTATAGCTTCTGCCTCCGGAGGCCACACAAAGTAGTACACTTTAAAAAGTGTAACCCCTCCCCTCTGCCTATACACCCTCCCGTGCATCACGGGCTCCTCAGTTTTGGTGCAAAAGCAAGAAGGAGGAAACTTATAAATTGGTCTAAGGTAAATTCAATCCGAAGGATGTTCGGAAAACTGAAACCATGAACCAAAAGAACAATTGAACATGAACAACATGTGTACACAAAAGAACAAACAGCCCGAAGGGAACAGGGGCGGGTGCTGGGTCTCCCAATAGGAGCTAGAAGAAAAGGAATTTACGGTAAGTAAACAAAATTCCCTTCTTCTTTGTCGCTCCATTGGGAGACCCAGACAATTGGGACGTCCAAAAGCAGTCCCTGGGTGGGTAAAAGAATACCTCGATAAAAAAAGAGTCGAAAACGACCCCCTCTTACAGGTGGGCAACCGCCGCCTGAAGGACTAGCCTACCTAGACTGGCGTCTGCCGAAGCATAGGTATGCACCTGATAGTGTTTCGTGAAAGTGTGCAGGCTAGACCAGGTAGCTGCCTGACACACCTGCTGAGCCGTAGCCCGGTGCCGCAATGCCCAGGACGCACCCACGGCTCTGGTAGAATGGGCTTTCAGCCCCAAAGGAAGCGGAAGCCCAGAAGAACGATAGGCTTCAAGAATCGGTTCTTTGATCCACCGAGCCAAAGTTGACTTGGAAGCCTGCGATCCCTTACGCTGGCCAGCGACAAGGACAAAGAGGGCATCTGAACGGCGCAAGGGCGCCGTGCGAGACACGTAGAGCCGGAGTGCTCTCACCAGATCTAATGAGTGCAAATCCTTTTCACATTGGTGAATTGGATGAGGTCAAAATGAAGGTAAGGAGATATCCTGATTAAGATGAAAAGGGGATACCACCTTAGGGAGAAATTCCGGGACCGGACGCAGAACCACCTTATCCTGGTGAAAAACCAGGAAGGGGGCTTTGCATGACAGCGCTGCCAGCTCCGACACTCTACGGAGCGATGTAACTGCCACTAGAAATGCCACCTTCTGCGAAAGACGTGATAAAGAGACATCCCGCAGCGGCTCGAAAGGTGGTTTCTGAAGAGCCGTTAGCACCCTGTTAAGGTCCCAGGGTTCCAGCGGACGCTTGTAAAGTGGGACTATGTGGCAAACTCCCTGCAGGAACGTGCGGACCTGCGGAAGCCGGGCTAGACGCTTTTGAAAAAATACGGATAGCGCCGATACTTGTCCCTTGAGAGAGCCGAGAGACAAACCCTTGTCCATTCCGGATTGAAGGAATGAAAGAAAAGTGGGTAAGGCAAAAGGCCAGGGAGTAAAACCCTTATTAGAGCACCAGGATAAGAAGATCCTCCAAGACCTGTGATAGATCTTGGCGGACGTTGGTTTCCTGGCCTGTCTCATAGTGGCAATGACATCTTGAGATAACCCTGAGGACGCTAGGAGCCAGGACTCAATGGCCACACAGTCAGGTTGAGGGCCGCAGAATTCAGATGGAAAAACGGCCCTCGTGACAGCAAGTCTGGGCGGTCTGGGAGCGCCCACGGTTGACCCACCGTGAGATGCCACAGATCCGGGTACCACGACCGCCTCGGCCAATCTGGGGCGACAAGAATGGCGCGACGACAGTCGGACCTGATTTTGCGCAGCACTCTGGGCAGCATCGCCAGAGGAGGAAATACATAGGGCAGTCGAAACTGCGACCAATCCTGAACTAATGCGTCCGCTGCCAGAGCTCTGTGATCTTGAGACCGGGCCATGAATGCCGGGACTTTGTTGTTGTGCCGTGACGCCATGAGATCGACGTCCGGCGTTCCCCAGCGGCAACAGATCTCTCGAAACACGTCTGGGTGAAGAGACCATTCCCCCGCGTCCATGCCCTGACGACTGAGAAAATCTGCTTCCCAGTTTTCTACGCCCGGGATGTGAACTGCGGAGATGGTGGAAGCTGTGGCTTCCACCCACTGCAGAATCCGTCGGACTTCCTGGAAGGCTTGACAACTGCGAGTGCCGCCTTGGTGGTTGATGTATGCGACGGCAGTGGCGTTGTCCGACTGGATCCGGATCTGCCTGCCCTCCAGCCACCGATGAAAGGCCAATAGGGCTAGATACACTGCCCTTATCTCCAGAATATTGATCTGAAGGGATGACTCTATCGGAGTCCAGGTTCCCTGAGCCCTGTGGTGAAGAAAAACCACCCCCCACCCTGACAGGCTCGCGTCCGTGGTGACCACAGCCCAGGTGGGGGGTAGGAAGGATTTTCCCTGCGACAGAGAGTTGGGAAGGAGCCACCACTGAAGTGACGTCTTGGTTGCAAGGTAAAGAGAGACGTTCCTGTCGAGGGAAGTCGACCTCCTGTCCCATTTGCGGAGAATGTCCCACTGGAGTGGCCGCAGATGGAATTGCGCGAAGGGCACTGCCTCCATCGCTGCCACCATCTTCCCCAGGAAGTGCATGAGGCGCCTCAAGGGGTGTGACTGACCCCAAAGAAGAGATTGCACCCCTGCCTGCAGCGAAAGCTGTTTGTCCAGCGGTAGCATGACTACTGCTGAGAGAGTATGAAACTCCATCCCAAGGTACGTCAGTGATTGGGTCGGTGTCAACTTGGATTTTGGGAAGTTGATGATCCACCCGAACTGCTGGAGAGTCGCCAGAGCGACGGAAAGGCTGTTTTGACACGCCATCTGAGAGGGTGCCCTGACCAGAAGATCGTCTAAGTAGGGAATCACCGAGTGGCCCTGAGAATGCAGGACCGCCACAACAGATGCCATGACCTTGGTGAACACCCTTGGGGCTGTCGCCAGGCCGAAAGGCAAAGCCACGAACTGAAGGTGTTCGTCCCCGATGGCGAAACGCAGAAAGCGTTGATGTTCGGGTGCGATCGGCACATGGAGATAAGCATCCTTGATGTCGATTGATGCTAGGAAGTCTCCTTGTGACATTGAAGCGATGACCGAGCGGAGAGATTCCATCCGAAACCGTCTGGTGCTCACATGTCTGTTGAGCAGTTTGAGGTCCAGAACGGGACGGAACGAGCCGTCCTTCTTTGGCACCACAAACAAGTTGGAGTAAAAGCCGCGACCATGTTCCTGGGGGGAACAGGGATCACAACTCCTTCTGTCTTCAGAGCGTTCACCGCCTGAAAAAGTGCATCGGCTCGCTCGGGGGGCGGCGAGGTTCTGAAGAAACGAGTCGGGGGACGAGAGCTGAACTCTATCCTGTAACCGTGAGACAGAATGTCTCTCACCCATCGGTCTTGAACATGTGGCCACCAGGCGTCGCAAAAGCGGGAGAGCCTGCCACCGACCGAGGATGCGGTTCGGGGATGCCGAGAGTCATGAGGAGGCCGCCTTGGAAGCAGTGCCTCCTGCGGCCTTTTGGGGGTGTGACTTGGACCGCCACGCATAGGAGTTCCTCTGGCCTTTCTCCGGCCTGTTGGACGAAGAGGTTTGGGGCTTGGCGGAGGGACGAAAGGACCGAAACCTCGATTGTATTTTCCGTTGCTGAGGTCTCTTCGGTTTGGACTGGGGTAAGGAGGAGTCCTTTCCCTTGGATTCCTTAATAATCTCATCCAATCGTTCGCCAAACAAACGGTCGCCAGAAAACGGCAAAAAGGTTAAGAACCTCTTGGAAGCCGAGTCTGCCTTCCATTCACGCAGCCACATGGCCCTGCGGACTGCCACAGAGTTAGCGGATGCCACAGCTGTACGGCTAGCAGAGTCTAGGACTGCGTTCATGGCGTAGGAAGAAAAAGCTGACGCTTGAGAAGTCAAAGACGCAACTTGCGGAGCAGAATTGCGTGTGACAGCATTAATCTCAGCCAGACAAGCTGAGATAGCTTGGAGTGCCCACACGGCTGCAAAGGCCGGGGCAAAAGACGCGCCCCTGGCCTCATAGATGGACTTCACCAGGAGTTCTATCTGCCTGTCAGTGGCAACCTTTAGAGATGAGCCATCTGCAACCGATACCACAGATCTAGCCGCCAATCTGGAGACTGGGGGATCCACCTTGGGACATTGAGCCCAACCCTTAACTACGTCAGAAGGGAAGGGGTAACGTGTGTCAGTAAGGCGCTTAGTAAAGCGCTTGTCCGGAACTGCTCTGGGCTTCTGGACAGCATCTCTGAAGTTAGAGTGATCGAAAAACGCACTCCGTGTACGTTTAGGGAACCGAAACTGGTGTTTCTCCTGCTGAGAAGTTGATTCCTCTACAGGTGGCGGCGGGGGAGATATATCTAACACCTGGTTGATGGACGAGATAAGGTCATTTACTATGGCGTCCCCTTCAGGTGTATCAAGATTGAGAGCAACGTCAGGTTCAGAGCCCTGAGCTGCGACGTCCGCCTCGTCCTCCAGAGAGTCCTCAAGCTGGGAACCCAAGCAGCGTGAAGAAGTCGGGGAAGATTCCCAGCGGGCCTGCTTAGCCGGTCTGGGACTGTGGTCCGGGCCGGAGTCCTCCACATGAGACCTAGGGCCCCCCCTGGGAACGTGCTGCGGCGCGGACAGAGAGGGGCCTGGAGGCGAAGATCCAACAGGGCCCGAGTCCTGTGGAAGGACCGGTCTGGACTGCAAAGCTTCAAGCAGCTTGGCAGACCATTTGTCCATAGACTGAGCCATGGATTGTGAGAGTGATTCAGATAGTTTTTCAGCAAAAACTGCAAACTCTGTCCCTGCCGCCTGGACAGGGGGAGCAAGGGGTTCTACCTGAGCCGAGGGGCCCACTAGTGACCGAGGCTCCGGCTGAGCAAGCGAAACAGGGGTCGAGCATTGCTCACAGTGTGGGTAGGTGGAACCCGCAGGCAACTTAGCCGCACAAGAGGTACAGGACGCAAAATAACCCTGTGCCTTGGCACCCTTGCTCCTTGTGGACGACATGCTGTTGTCTCCTAGGAGAGTGATCACTGAGGGTATATGGGAAAGGGTATACAGCCCGACCAAACAGAAATATATAATATATATATATATATATATAGTATCTATTCCGGCACCCTAAGGGGGCCAGCACCGGGTGACCGGTGTGGCTTACCGACCGCTAAAAAGCGGAGTGTGTGTCCTCCAGATTCCCTGCCTTAGGTCTCCCAGCGTTGCAGAGCTCTTTCCTGGAAATCCTCCACAGGCAGAATGGCAAAAAAATGGCTGCCGGAGCTCTCTGGGGAGGAGTGGGGCCGTGGGCGGCGCTAGAAAAGTGCGGGAATCTGGAGTCCCCACAGTGATCAGTGAGGGGGGAGGAGGCATACAGGATGCTCCGGCCCTCACAACCGACGTCAGGTCGGCAGTCCCGCCCTTACCCCTGATAGACAGGCCCGGGGGCGGGAGTTTTGCTACTAGGTCGCAATTGAAGCCGGGGACTAAATTTAAGACCGCGGCCGACAAACAGGCGCGGTCGGCGCGGAAGTCCGCCGGCCGTCACAAATAAGCAGCTGCTGCAGCATCCGGGATGAAGGCGCTCCATGCACATCCCCCATGGGGGTACAGAGTACCTTAGTGATGCAGGGCCCGGTCCCTGAAGATAATAAGCTCCTGTCCGACAGATTCCCACAGGGGCTGCGGAGGGAGCACGGTCCCAGTGAATGGATGACCGCTCAGGATCCCACTTCTCCCAGAGCCGCTAAGGCAGGGGTGGGGAACCTTTTTACTGCCGGGGGCCATTTGGAAAATTCTACCAACCTTCGGGGGCCGCACAAAATCATCAACTTGAAAATGACCCGGCTATAATTGGTCAAACAATTAATTAACTCACCCCTATACCCCTACTGTGGCGGCCAGAGCTGATTCTCTTTGGTGCGCTGTGATGTTTGCGTCTCACAACTGCTTTTCCAGGTTTGTCTTTGTTTGAAGCGCAGATTGGTAAATCATATATATTACACAGGAGGCACTGTACATACACACACCGCTCTGACACACTGCCCGTATACTGCACACAGCCTTGACACAGTTGTCATATTGTACACTACCCATGACACACACTGGCCATATATAGTACACATGCACAGGAGATACTGTATACTGCACACAGCACTCACATGCCGTATACAGCACACACACAAGCCATGCAGAGCACTCACACGCCGTATACAGCACACACACAAGCCATACACAGCACTCACATGCCGTATACAGCACACACACAAGCCATGCACAGCACTCACACGCCGTATACAGCACACACACAAGCCATACACAGCACTCACATGCCGTATACAGCACACACACAAGCCATGCACAGCACTCACACGCCGTATACAGCACACACACAAGCCATACACAGCACTCACATGCCGTATACAGCACACACACAAGCCATGCACAGCACTCACACGCCGTATACAGCACACACACAAGCCATACACAGCACTCACACGCCGTATACAGCACACACATGCCGTATACAGCACACACACAAGCCATGCACAGCACTCACACGCCGTATACAGCACACACACACAAGCCATGCACAGCACTCACATGCCGTATACAGCACACACATGCCGTATACAGCACACACACAAGCCATGCACAGCACTCACACGCCGTATACAGCACACACACAAGCCATACACAGCACTCACATGCCGTATACAGCACACACATGCCGTATACAGCACACACATGCCGTATACAGCACACACACAAGTCATGCACAGCACTCACACGCCGTATACAGCACACACACAAGCCATACACAGCACTCACATGCCGTATACAGCACACACATGCCGTATACAGCACACACATGCCGTATACAGCACACACACAAGTCATGCACAGCACTCACACGCCGTATACAGCACACACACAAGCCATACACAGCACTCACATGCCGTATACAGCACACACACAAGCCATACACAGCACTCACATGCCGTATACAGCACACACACAAGCCATACACAGCACTCACATGCCGTATACAGCACACACACAAGCCATACACAGCACTCACACGCCGTATACAGCACACACACAAGCCATACACAGCACTCACACGCCGTATACAGCACACACATGCCGTATACAGCACACACACAAGCCATACACAGCACTCACATGCCGTATACAGCACACACACAAGCCATACACAGCACTCACATGCCGTATACAGCACACACACAAGCCATACACAGCACTCACATGCCGTATACAGCACACACACAAGCCATACACAGCACTCACATGCCGTATACAGCACACACACAAGCCATGCACAGCACTCAACACGCCAAAAGGTTCTGCATGTAAACATGTGCACACCAGGAATTAGATATACCAATAAACCTTACAATATGAAACTTTATTACGTGCCAAACACAGCACACACACACGCCGTATACACAGCACACACACGCCGTATACACAGCACACACATAGCACACACACCATATACACAGCAGACACACGCCGTATACACAGCACACACACAGCACACACACGCCGTATACACAGCACACACACGCCGTATACACAGCACACACACGCCGTATACACAGCACACACACAGCACACACGCCGTATACACAGCACATACACAGCACACACGCCGTATACACAGCACACACACCGTATACACGCCGTATACACAGCACACACACCATATACACAGCACACACACAGCACACACGCCGTATACACAGCACACACGCCGTATACACAGCACACACACAGCACACACGCTGTATACACAGCACACACACAGCACACACGCTGTATACACAGCACACACACAGCACGCACGCTGTATACACAGCACACACACAGCACGCACGCTGTATACACAGCACACACACAGCACACACGCTGTATACACAGCACACACACAGCACGCACGCTGTATACACAGCACACACAAAAAGATAAGCAGACCTGCCAACAGGCAGGGAGATGCAGCCAAAATCCTAAATATGATATATTGTATAGCAAGGATTTAAAATTTAACTTTTAATAAATATAATAATAAAATAGATCAAAGTGCAAAGTGAAGTACAATAAAAGAAAGGATCTCACCCAGTTCTTCTCCTGAGGGATCCACACCACTGTATAGACCAAGGCGGGCGGGCATCAGACCAATGACGTAAAGCCGGGGATAAACAGTATAGTTACATTACCCCTGTCGTGCCCCTGCAATAGCTTCCGCCCTTACAAGGGCAGCACCCAAGTCAGGATAACTACCCCAGTAAATACACAATAACCCTCCCAACGCGTTTCCCTCTCCGTGTAACAGGAGAGTTCCTCAGGGGAGAAAAAGAAAGTAGAGCCTGCAGTGGCAGGTCAATACATTACATTACACTACTTGCTTTCAGTAAGTGTGTTCACACACCGCTTTCAGTGTATGTGCTAATGGCCAGTGGGACGCTGTATACTGCCAGAGCCCGACCCTATATACCTCTCAGTACTCCTGTATCACCTGCAATCAGTGGGAGCACATATTTCAGCAGCCTTACTAATCGATCACCAAAAACAAACATAGAAAGATCTGCCCAGATTCTTATCAAGCTGAGCAGGTATACACATCCTCATATTCATGCAGGGCGGATCGGAATAATTTCACCCATCCTGCCCAACAAACTTACAGTTCAGGTGGACTCAAATGACTGTGCCCGTGCGATCCGCACTCAATCCATCAGGTCTAGGTTGTCCCAGAGGCCACTAGTGCGCACGCGCGGCTGAGTGATAGTTCTTACGCGCTCCAGAGTGGAACGCACACACCGCGCATGCGCGAGATCACGCTCTCCATCTATCGCGTGTATGCTGCCCGGGCGGTCACCAGAGCACACGCGCGGCTGGTTCAAAGTTCGTCCGCGTTCCACAGTGGAACGCACACACAGCGCATGCGTGGGTCACATTCTAATATTATTAATTGACAGGCGGTACTTCCGCGTACCACTCTGGAACGCACCAGCCACACAGCGCAAAACATAATGGACAACCAAGAGATTCTTACAGCACAAAAAATTAGTGTAATACATTAAATCGGTTAGCCATCACTGCCATCACTGGTACCTCCTAAAATGTAGGGGTACATAAGTAATGGCTTCTATAGAGCATAGCACATTCATCAGTCTCTTAGTCATGAATCAGTAATATTGTTAGATTCTCTGGAGCCACTTGAACAATGTACACGTTAATGAGGGAATAAGGGATCGAAATATATATAGGGTCGACATGGACCAAACTAACACTGCACAATAATGGGAGAACATAAATCATGGGATAACCCAACAAGGTATCAAATACTGGAAGAACTGTAGGGGCAAATTCACTGCACCCCACAACCACCATAATAGCTCCCACAAGCCTACTATCTCAAAAACCACGGTCCGGTGTAGGCTAACAGAAAGGCTTTATATAACTGATCATTGGCGCGGTTAAAAAGACGAAACCACCATCAACCACCACAACGTACACCTCAGCCCAAGATTTTAGATAAAGCTGCCATAATTAATCTGGTCATTAAGACCCTCAGGACGACAAGTCCGCAGTCTGAAAATCATCCTTGCTTCCTTTTGAAGGAGAAATCTATCCAAATTACCTCCTCTTGGGGATGGATTCACTCTCAAAATCCCCATGAAGGTAATTGCCTCCCTGTTGCCAGGGTGCTGTGCATTCATGTGCCTGGAAATAGGAGTTTCGCGTTCATTCTTTATATCGCCAAGGTGCTCACCCACCCGTCGGCGTAGCTCCCTGGTGGTCTTTCCAACATATTGCTTCCCGCAATGACACGTAGCTAAATACACTACCCCCCTCGTCTTGCAATTTATAAAGTCCTTCATTTTTAGACACTCTCCCGTGACCGTGCTAGTGTAAGTCTTGCCTGTCTGGACGTGACTACAGGCCACACAGGACCCACATCTAAAGCACCCAGTAGGTTTACTTGGGAGCCACGTTGTTGGTTTGTCCGGGGCCACAAAGTGACTGTGCGTCAGACGGTCACGTAAGGAACGATTTTTTCGGAATGTTATAGACGGTTGTGTACCAATAGTGTCTGCAATATCAGTGTCCATCTTCAGGACCCCCCAGTGCCGCTCCAGAATACCTCTCACTTGGTTTGCCCCCTTTGTAAAGGTCGTGATAAATCTCACCAAGCCACCATTCTCCTCCTTTTTAGGTTTTGGAACAAGGAGTCGGTTCCGATCCTGGCTCAGAGAATGGTGGTAGGCCTCCTTGAGAATATGGTTCGGGTAACCCTTATCAAGGAAGCGCTCCCTCAGGTCTTTAGCCTTTTCAACAAATTCATCCCTCGTGGAGCAATTCCGTCTGAGACGTAGGTATTGACCTTTCGGAATACCGCGTCGCAGAGGGAAAGGATGATGACTTCTCCAATTTAGGAGAGAATTGGTTGCAGTGGGTTTCCTGAAGATGGTCGTCTGTAAGCCCCCCTGAGAGTCTATCGAGACCAATAAGTCCAGAAAGGATAATTCGCTGGGATGGATGACGAACGTAAAATTAAGGCCTATCGAGTTACAGTTCAGATCTTTCACAAAATTTGTAAACTCATCCCGAGGCCCCTTCCATAGTACAAAAATATCGTCTATAAACCTAGTCCAAATTTCAATCATAGACGTATACCTGGACATTCTTTCGGAGAACACACATGTGTCCTCCCACCAGCCCAGGAACAGATTTGCATAACAGGGAGCACAGGGGCTCCCCATTGCAGTGCCCCTGAGCTGGTGGTAAATCGAACCGTCAAACGTGAAAAAGTTGTTATACAAGACAAAGTGTAACAGGGATAGAACAAACTGGTTATGAACCTCAAACTGCTGACCCCTTGTTGACAAAAAATACTCCACGGCCCTTATACCTTGTTCATGGGGTATTGAAGAGTACAAACTCTCTACATCAATACTTGCCAGGAAAGTCTCAGAGTCCACCGTGACCCCCTCTATCCTCTTCATGAAATCCATACTATCACGGATATAGGAGGGTAATGATGTCACAAATGGACTAAGGATTTCATCCAAATAGATGCCCACGTTCTGTCCTATGCTGCCGACGCCAGAAACTATGGGTCGACCTCTTAGGGGTGTGGTCCCCTTATGAATTTTAGGCAGGACATAGAACGTGGGCATCACCGGGTAGTCAGAGAATAAGAAGGAAAATTCATCAGCACCAATCAGCCCATCTGCCTTTGCTTTACCAAGCAGGTCTCTCAATGTTTTTTTGGAGAGTTCCAGCGGACTACTAGAGACTCTCTTGTATGTAGCCATATCCTTTAGACCATCCAAACAAATTTTACGATAATCTTGAGAATCCAAAACAACCACATTGCCCCCCTTATCGGAGGGCTTAATGGTAATTGTCTTGTCCTTCTCCAACATACAGAGAGCCTTCATCTCAAATTTAGTAAGATTATTACTCTGCGTTACAAGATTACTGGCTACCGATTTTGATAAACACGCCCGTTGGTCATGAGGGCTTCCAAATGATTCACACACATCACGGGTCACTAAATTCAAAAAGATGTCTATAGCTGAAATATCAGTGGTACTTGGAGGCATTTTGGTGCTCGGATTTTTAAGGTTGGTGAAGGGACCCCTTCCAGTGTTAGTAGTAGTGGGCATATCCAGATTAGCCAGCAATCTAACATCACCCAACATATCAGAGGGTATATTTAACTCCTCACACAATCGATTATCCTTTAATTTAAAGAACTTTCTCCAACGGAGTTTCCTGATAAACAAGTTTAGGTCAACAATAAAGTCAAAAATGGACATGTCGCTAGTGGGCACAAAAGAAAGTCCCTTGCTTAGGACCGACATTTCGGCACTGGTGAGAGGTCGCCTGGACAAATTAATAATTTGGGAATCTACTCTTTGCTTTTTGTTTTGTGGCTCCTCAAAAAATGTTGTCTCTCTAAAAAAGAGCCGTTATTTGAGCCAATGGGGTATTGGCGATTCCCTCTAAAGTTACCCTTATGGAATTTTCTCCCTCTCTGTTGGTTAAACGAATTGGGATGTCTACTCTCTGAGTCAGAGGCCTCTGTCTCCGTAGACGAGAGGTCCGATTCCCGCTCCCTGGCGGACGTCCCCTCCGTTGGAACAAACTGATAAACCTTATTTTCTTTAAAATCTTGGAGATCCCGCACAAATTGCTTGTGCTTCCTCTCCTTAATTCGATACTGGTATTTCTCTACTGTACTCTGTAGAAGGTTCTCTTTGGCTACAAAATCAACCTCTCCCTGAAAGGTCTTAATGAATTCAATCTGTTCTTTCAGTTTATTATCCAAAGCCTCAAGACAAACCCTCTCCTCTGTCAGCAGAATTTTCATCAGCCTCAAGGAACTAGCAGTTGCTTCTTTTTCCCATGCACTCACTAACTGAGGGGTACGGCACCTCGGTGCAGGTAGTAGCGAAATACGCAAGCCCCTTGGTACTATTCCGTTTTTTATATAATTGTCCAGGCTCTGTACCTCCCACCAGCTCGTTGTTTGTTCCTTATAGGTCTTAGTGATCTCTTTAAATGCCGTTGTATATGATGGCAGAAATTTTTTCTGAGCAAATTCTTTCTCAGAAAAAATATCTCTTGCCTCGGTTAACCATGAGGTAGTATCCGGCGCTGACGCCAAGAAACCAGCCATGCCAGATATTCAAATACAATAAGATAAGCAGACCTGCCAACAGGCAGGGAGATGCAGCCAAAATCCTAAATATGATATATTGTATAGCAAGGATTTAAAATTTAACTTTTAATAAATATAATAATAAAATAGATCAAAGTGCAAAGTGAAGTACAATAAAAGAAAGGATCTCACCCAGTTCTTCTCCTGAGGGATCCACACCACTGTATAGACCAAGGCGGGCGGGCATCAGACCAATGACGTAAAGCCGGGGATAAACAGTATAGTTACATTACCCCTGTCGTGCCCCTGCAATAGCTTCCGCCCTTACAAGGGCAGCACCCAAGTCAGGATAACTACCCCAGTAAATACACAATAACCCTCCCAACGCGTTTCCCTCTCCGTGTAACAGGAGAGTTCCTCAGGGGAGAAAAAGAAAGTAAAGCCTGCAGTGGCAGGTCAATACATTACATTACACTACTTGCTTTCAGTCAGTGTGTTCACACACCGCTTTCAGTGTATGTGCTAATGGCCAGTGGGACGCTGTATACTGCCAGAGCCCGACCCTATATACCTCTCAGTACTCCTGTATCACCTGCAATCAGTGGGAGCACATATTTCAGCAGCCTTACTAATCGATCACCAAAAACAAACATAGAAAGATCTGCCCAGATTCTTATCAAGCTGAGCAGGTATACACATAATAATATTAGAATGTGACCCACGCATGCGCTGTGTGTGCGTTCCACTGTGGAACGCGGACGAACTTTGAACCAGCCGCGCGTGTGCTCTGGTGACCGCCCGGGCAGCATACACGCGATAGATGGAGAGCGTGATCTCGCGCATGCGCGGTGTGTGCGTTCCACTCTGGAGCGCGTAAGAACTATCACTCAGCCGCGCGTGCGCACTAGTGGCCTCTGGGACAACCTAGACCTGATGGATTGAGTGCGGATCGCACGGGCACAGTCATTTGAGTCCACCTGAACTGTAAGTTTGTTGGGCAGGATGGGTGAAATTATTCCGATCCGCCCTGCATGAATATGAGGATGTGTATACCTGCTCAGCTTGATAAGAATCTGGGCAGATCTTTCTATGTTTGTTTTTGGTGATCGATTAGTAAGGCTGCTGAAATATGTGCTCCCACTGATTGCAGGTGATACAGGAGTACTGAGAGGTATATAGGGTCGGGCTCTGGCAGTATACAGCGTCCCACTGGCCATTAGCACATACACTGAAAGCGGTGTGTGAACACACTTACTGAAAGCAAGTAGTGTAATGTAATGTATTGACCTGCCACTGCAGGCTTTACTTTCTTTTTCTCCCCTGAGGAACTCTCCTGTTACACGGAGAGGGAAACGCGTTGGGAGGGTTATTGTGTATTTACTGGGGTAGTTATCCTGACTTGGGTGCTGCCCTTGTAAGGGCGGAAGCTATTGCAGGGGCACGACAGGGGTAATGTAACTATACTGTTTATCCCCGGCTTTACGTCATTGGTCTGATGCCCGCCCGCCTTGGTCTATACAGTGGTGTGGATCCCTCAGGAGAAGAACTGGGTGAGATCCTTTCTTTTATTGTACTTCACTTTGCACTTTGATCTATTTTATTATTATATTTATTAAAAGTTAAATTTTAAATCCTTGCTATACAATATACACAGCACACACACAGCACACACGCTGTATACACAGCACACACGCTGTATACACAGCACACACAGCACACACGCTGTATACACAGCACACACGCTGTATACACAGCACACACACAGCACACACGCTGTATACACAGCACATACACAGCATACACGCTGTATACACAGCACACACGCTGTATACACAGCACATACACAGCATACACGCTGTATACACAGCACACACACAGCACACACGCTGTATACACAGCACACACACAGCACACACGCTGTATACACAGCACACACAGCACACACGCCGTATACACAGCACACACACAGCACACACGCTGTATACACAGCACACACACAGCACACACGCTGTATACACAGCACACACGCTGTATACACAGCACACACACAGCACACACGCTGTATACACAGCACACACACAGCACACACGCTGTATACACAGCACACACGCTGTATACACAGCACATACACAGCATACACGCTGTATACACAGCACATACACAGCACACACGCTGTATACACAGCACATACACAGCACACACGCCGTATACACAGCACACACACAGCACACACGCCGTATACACAGCACACGCACATGTCGTATACACAACAGACGCTGGATACTTAAGTGACAAATACATTTGATATATGGTGGTATATATTAGATATAAACACACTTAGCGCAGATATAAGTACCTGCTGCTTAGTTGCCCTGTAAGATTAGGTGCAGCACAAGTGTGGATGCAGCAGCTCAGCTCAAGGGCTGGCTTCATTCTCGTCTTTTCTCTCCATCAAAAGACCTGCTAGCCATGAACAGCCGAGCACAGAATGGGAGTGTGAGAGGTAGAACGCATGGCACTATACAGCCTTCTATATCCCGTGCAGGCCCCTCCCCCATCACTCTGATTCTAGCTGCAATCTCACAGGGAGCATGTAGGAGCAAGAGGGAGGAAGTCCCACCCCCAGTACTGTCTGCCGGCAATAGACAAGATGAGCAGCTGCCCGAGCACCACAGCCACCGGGAATCTGCTCCAGTGCCCCGGGGGCCACAGAAAAGGTCATTGTGGGCCGCATACGGCCCGCGGGCCGGAGGTTCCCCACCCCTGCGCTAAGGGATGGTGAAGGAGACGGCATGAGGCTCCGGCCTTTGTACCCACAATGGGTACCTCAACCTTAACAGCACCGCCGACGTAGTGGGGTGAGAAGGGAACATGCCGGGGGCCCCGTGGGGGCCCACTTTTCTTCCAACCGATATAACTAAAATGAGAATGCATGAGTGGATGTGTGCCTCCTTCCACACAAAGCATAAAACTGAGGAGCCCGTGATGCACGGGAGGGTGTATAGGCAGAGGGGAGGGGTTACACTTTTTAAAGTGTAGTACTTTGTGTGGCCTCCGGATGCAGAAGCTATACACCCAGTTGTCTGGGTCTCCCAATGGAGCGACAAAGAAATAAATAATTAAATAATTAAAAAAAAAGGCGTGCGGTCCACCCAATTTTAATACCAGCCAGATAAAGTTATAAGGCTGAAGGCTGGAATTCTCAGGATGGGGAGCTCCACGTTATGGGGAGCCCCCCAGCCTAACAATATCAGTCAGCAGCCGCCCAGAATTGCCGCATACATTAGATGCGACAGTTCTGGAACTGTACCCGGCTCTTCCTGATTTGCCCTGGTGCGTTGGCAAATCGGGGTAATAAGGAGTTAATGGCAGCCCATAGCTGCCACTAAATCCTAGATTAATCATGTCAGGCGTCTCCACGAGATACCTTCCATGATTAATCTGTAAGTTACAGTAAATAAACACACACACCTGAAAAAATCGTTTATTAGAAATAAATAACACTAACAAATTCCCTGGTTCACCAATTTAATAAGCCCCAAAAAGCCCTCCATGTCCGGCGTAATCCAGGATGGTCCAGCGTCGCTTCCAGCTCTGCTGCATGAAGGAGACAGGAGCAGCAGAATGCACTGCCGCTCCTGTCAGCTCCACGCAGCAAATGAGGTGAGTAGCGCAATCAGCTGAGGCACTTTGCAACTTAGGGGCACTTTGCATATTGCGACATCGCACCTGCGATATCGTCGGGGTCACATCGAAAGTGACGCACATCCGGCGCCCGTAACGATGTCACAACGTGTAAAGCCTAGGAGAGAAGATGAACGAACGTGAAACAGTCCAAAATCGGTGATCGGTGTCACGTCGTTCATTTTCATAATGTCGATGTGTCCGCAGGTACGATGTTGTTTGTCGTTCCTGCAGCTCCACACATCGCTGTGTGTGAAGCTGCAGGAGCGACAAACATCTCCTTACTTGCGCCCAGCATCCACCGGCTATGTGGAAGGAGGTGGGCGGGATGTTTACGTCCCGCTCATTTCCGCCCCTCCGCTTCTATTGGCTGCCTGCCGTGTGACGTCGCTGTGACGCCGCACGACCCACCCCCTTAGGAAGGAGGCGGGTCCCCGGCCAGAGCGACGTCGCAGGGCAGGTAAGTGCATGTGAAGCTGCCGTAGCGATAATGTTCGCTACGGCAGCTCGCACTACATATCGCATGTGCGACGGGGGCAGGAGCTATCGCGCTCGGCATCGGCTAGCGATGTCGCAGCATGCAAAGTAACCCTTACTCCTGGACACAGATGTACTGTGCGCGTGCGATGTCCTGGCCTTCCGCGTGCTGTGGTTGTTGTGGCGTCACCATGGAGATCGGGGGGTTGGGGATGACTTTGTCATCCCCATGCACACACCGGCACTACTGCACCCATCACCGCACACACACACCGGCATTACCTCAGTGACATCCCCGCTGACAGCGCGACTCCCTTCAGTTTCTGCATGGAGCTCACAGGAGCGGCGGTGTTCTACTGCCGCTCCTGTCAGCTTCCGATGTAGCAGAGCTGAAAGCGTCGTGGGACCTCTTTTGGATTACGTCGGACCTGGAGGGCTATTTGGGGATTAATAAAGTGGGGAAAGAGGGTGTTTTTTGTCTTTTTTTCCAAATAAAGTATTTTTTGGGGTGTATGTGTTTATTTACTTTCACTTACAGGTTAATCATTGGGGGTGTCTCATAGATGCCTGACATGATTAACCTAGGACTTAGTGGCAGCTAAGTGCTGCCATTAACTCCTTATTACCCCAATTGCCACCGCACCAGGGCAATTCGTGATGAGCCGGGTAGAGTTCCGGTACTGTCGCATCGAAAGGATGCGGCAATTCCAGGCGGCTGCTGGCTGATATTTTTAGGCTGCGGGGCTCCCCATAACGTGGGGCTCCCCAGCCTGAGAATACCAGCCTTCAGCCGTGTGGCTTTATCTTGGCTGGTATCAAAATTGGGGGGGACCGCATGTCGTTTTTTTTTAATTATTTACTTAATTATTGTACTGCACGATATAAACCCGTCCACCGGCGGCTGTGATTGGTTGCAGTGAGACAGCTGTCACTCAGCATGGGGGCGCGTCTGACTGCAACCAATCATAGGCGCCGGTGGGCGGGGGAAGCAGGGAATATGAGATGGAATAATGAGCGGCCGGCATTTTCAAAAGAGGAGAACCCACCAGAGAAGTGTGACAGCTGTGCAGTGTCGCGCCCGTGATCGGGGAGTATGAGAGAGGGGGAGAGAGGGAGAGACAGACTGACAGAGAGAGAGAGAGAGAGCGACATTGACAGAGAGAGAGATAGACCGACATTGACAGAGAGAGAGAGATAGACCGACAGAGAGATAGAGACCGAGAGAGACCGACCGACCGACAGAGAGAGACACCGACAGACAGAGAGAGAGACCAGGAGTGCTTTTAAACGATTTAGAATGTTCTGCTGGAAATGCTCAGTAGAACGTGACGGAATCCTGCATCATAGACATTCATTTTGCCTTGTAACGGATTCCAACGATATCCTTCGGAGTGTGTTCTGTTACAGCAACAAAAACCGCTACATTCAGCGTTCCCTTCGCCCGACGGTCACTGACGGTCAGCGACAAAACAACTGATGCGCCGCGGGGCGAATGCAACGCAGGACCATCCGTTGCTATCCGTAGCTAATAAAAGTCTATGAGGAATAAAACGGTTTCCTGCAACGGTTACAGTAATTCCTCAAGACGGCAGATAGCAACGGCTGCCGTTCAACACAAGTGTGAAAGCGCCCTTATATGGGGGAGCAGGACAACATGGCGCTAAGCGTGCTTATTTGTTCTATTTGGGACTTTGTGAAAAGGAGCATTTAAACCCTTTCCTCCCCGTATAGCCACGCCTCCTGATGAAGCCGATCAGGTGAAACGTACGTCGAGGTGCGCCCGGCCTCCCTGTGCCCAGGTCGTTGTGTGCTACAGCATGACTTAAGGTAATGTGGGTTTCAGTGGTCTGCATATACTGTATATACATTATATATGTACACAATCGCCTTATTTTTGCATGCTGCCTGGCACTGAAAGTGTTGTTTTATGGGGGTCTGTTTGTGTTAGTGTCTGCTTATGAGGCGCACGCAGTATCACAGCAGTTACTAACCAGCTTAATTGCTGCTGTACAGACTTGATGAGTGGATAGCTCTGTGGAATGTCTATAGTGTGTGCAATCAAACACTTTAACCTGTGAGTCGCTGACCAATTTTCAATTTTTCTGGTTACTTATATGCTGCTGTAATTTGCACTACTATATGTAATTAACCCTTTATTATTACTGGGTGTCACTAGGGAGGTTGGTTGGAGTGTATTTTACTCTGTTCCCCTTGTGTGGCATTTTCCATCTTCGACACTCTTCCTTGTTTTATGGCTTCACCTTCTTTTGTAAATTATTTCAATAAAATATTTTTCCCTTTTGCATTTATAATGTGGTCCTGTGGTAATTTTTTGAGTTTTCCAGAATTAACAATTTTGGCGTTATACTTTAGGGGTCACCTATTCTTTTAAGTTCTACACTATTTTAAAAACGCCTGATTCAGGTCCCTATAGACCTGGTTGCATCCGCCGATCCCGGGTATCTGCGGGTCCGCCCATCACTAGTCATTACTCCTCGCCGGGGCGATTACCTGTAGGATCCTCCTCTTTGCGCCGCTCATCTCCCCACACATCGCTTTCTCCTTTCTCCATTATGGCTTCAAGATGAATCTTCCTCGGATATTTGCCCGGATTTCAAAACTGTGAAAATAATAAATGTAAAAGTTACAGACAGAAGGAAAAGTCTTGTGGAATGTTTTAGATGGACGCTTTTACTAGAATCTCGTGTGGGCACTGAGCCACCAATCGCTGTCAACATCCCCACCTCCTATATCACCAGTGCTGCCCTCAGCGTCAGTACAGCGGCACCTAGTGGTAGAAGCAGGCGTCACTGGAGCAGGGTCCGGTAAGTTTACCACATTAAAACAAAGTGATTTCTTTCATTGTTTTGTCTGGACTAAGGCTGAGCGGATCCGGACTATAAGGGGCACTTTGCATGCTGCGACATCGCACCTGCGATCTCGTTGGGGTCAAATTGTTACCAGTGCCGGATTTCACTTTCAATGTCACAGCGTGTAAAGCCTAGATACACCAATCTCAAAAACATCACAATCGGGTGATCGATGTAGCGTCGGTCATTTTCATAAATTCGCTGCAGCGACAGGTACGATTTTGTTCCTCATTCCTGCGGCAGCACACATCGCTGTGTATGGAGCGATGAACATCTCCTACCTGTGTCCCGGCTGCAATGCGGAAGGAAGGAGGTGGGGGGGATGTTTACGTCCCGTTCATCTCCGCCCCTCCGCTCCTATTGGCCGCCTGCCGTGTGACATCGCTGTGACGCCGCACGACCCGCCCCCTTAGGAAGGAGGCAGGTCGCCGGCCAGAGCCACGTCGCAGGGCAGGTGAGTGCATGTGAAGCTGGCGTAGCGATAATATTCGCTACGCCAGCAATCACAAGATATCGCACCTGCGACGGGGGCAGGGACTATCGCTGCAGCGTCGGTAACACATTGTTACCGATGTCACAACGTGCAAAGCCCGCCTAAAAGTCTGGTTCCGCGCGGTTTCAAAGACGCCCGGGTGCCAAACCCAGGCACAGGATTCCGGTTGTACTATCCGGATTCGGCACTGGGGAAATTAAAGGAAAAATAAAGAAAACAAGAATTAAGTGAGCATTTCATACTTATGGCGACTCTGTGTCATGGCACCAAACTCCTTCCGGGTCACGCATTCACTTCCTGTATTGCGCAATAGGCTCATCGCGCACACACACAGCTTTCCCCGCCCACCTGCCCTCTGTGATTGGTTACAGTCAGATGCGCCCCCAGCCTGTGACAGCGTCTGCCTGCAGTCATTGCTCATCACGAATCGTGTGGATTACGCCGGGCCTGGAAGGGTGTTTGGGGTTAATAAAGTGGTGAAGGAGGGTGTGTTTTTGTATTTTATTCCAAATAAAGGATTTTTCTTTGTGTTTGTACTTATTTACTTTCATTTACAGGTTAGTGATGCAGGTCTCTCAGACACCAGTGCCATCACTAACCTAGGGTTTAGTAGCAGCTGTGCGCTGGTATTAACCCCTGCTATTACCACGATTGCCACCGCACCAGGGCAATGAAAGAGCCTGTAAAGCACCAGAATTGTCACATGTAATGGATGCAATACCGGGCAGCTGCGGGCTGAGAATACCACTCCACAGCTGGCTTTATCTTGGCTGAGTATCAAAATTGGAGGGGACCGCACATTGTTTTGTTTTTTTTTTTAAACTAATTATTTAAATAAAATAAAAAAAAAGCTACATGCGGTTTCTCTTAGGCCGGAGTCACACTTGCAAGGGACTCGCGCGAGTCTCGTGTCGTCTCGCATCACCCGGCACAGCTGCACACTCTCCTGATAGGGCGGGTCGGCTGTTGTGTTTCTATGGAGCTGCACGCTCATGTTCGGAGAGAGGCAGGCCATGTCGGGTGATGTGATGAGAGTCCCTTGCACATGTGACTCTGGACTTATTTTGATACACAGCACAGATAAAGCCCGACAGCTGGGGGCCGCAGCCTTGGGCTTTATCTGTGCTGGCATCAGAATATGGAGGACCCTGCGCCGATTATTTTATTTATTCATTTAATTTGATACCACCATAATGACCTGCAGACACTTGCATTGCTTTCCCAGCCCACCGGCCGTCCTGGCGCTTGTGATTGGGTGCAGTCAGCTCACATGTTGCCACTTAAGGTGGGGGCGTGTCTAACTGCAACCAATTACACGTGGGCGGGCAAAGCAGTGAATATTCAATGAGAGTTAATTGTGGGCTCTGGAAGGGAAAGCGTGACCCGGAAGCAGCTTGCCGCCATAACACAGCCTCAGTGAGTACACCGCACGCTCCTACCCCCTTATCCCTTCCACTAACGTTTTTAATCTCCAGATTCTGGTCCCCATAAACTTATATAGGTATCAGATTCCGGAGCGGATCCATTTTTTTTTTTTTTTTTTTTTAATTTAGCAGGGACATGCCGGTCCCAGTTTTTTGCGAGTTCGACTAGCACTAGTCTTGACATTTCGGATGCCCTAACATTTTTTTTTAATCAAATGTGAATTGTTTTGTTTGGAAATGTTGTAGTTTTGGGGTACATAGTATTTAGTTTAATGGTGTTCGAAGCTTTTTTTTTATTGGCGTTCACTTGTGCTATTAATCTGATATTAGATGTATCATCTGTTCTTTTTTATTTTTATATGGAGCTCAGTATGGTCTAAACCAGGGGTGGGGACCTTTTCTGTGGCCCCCGAGCAGATTACCGGGGACAGACGCGCTCAGGCCGCTGGCGGAAACTTGCTGGATACCGTCCCTTTAAATTCCCATGTGCACTGCGAGGATGCGCACACAGCGTTCATTAAAGAACGCTGCGTGGCCAAACAATTAGATACTCACACTGAGAACTTACTTTGTGGGCAGAGTACGGGCAGCACGGTGGCTCAGTGGTTAGCACTGCAGTCTTGCAGCGCTGGAGTCCTGGGTTCAAATCCCACCAAGGACACCATCTGCAAGGAGTTTGTATGTTTTCCCCGTGTTTGCGTGGGTTTCCTCTGGGTACTCCGGTTTCCTCCCACACTCCAAAGACATACAGATAGGGACCTTAGATTGTGAGCCCCAATGGGGACAGTGTTCCTGATGTATGTAAAGCGCTTTGGAATATGTTAGCGCTATATAAAAATAAAGATTTGATTCGATTTAGAGTTGTCTGTGCCCCAGCCCCTCCCGTGGTGATGTAAAATTGGACCAGGAGGTGGTAGTCGTAGGCGAGGGCTTTCCTCCGATAAGCGACCTGGCTGGGGGTGTGGAGAGGTGCGGTGCTGTCCATTCCTCTCAGGAGGTCGCTTCTTGACACTGTCTTGGGCAGGCCAGGACCATCTCGTGGAGGAAACGGAGACTGATAGTTCTTATTAGGCTGAGTCCACACAGGGATTACTACGAGTCCTTGCATGACACTCGGCTCACGCTAGCAGCATGGCAGGAGCCGAGTGTCATGTGACTGTAGTCCGATCAGACCACAGCTACGGAGGGGAGGGAAGGCCTTGCGGAGGAGAGGGAGGGATTTATCGCCCTCTCTCGTCCGTTGCTGGCTGATGCGAGAATTGCACTGCACCGGTGTAACGTGAGTGCAGTGCGATGTTTCTCTCACCCCATAGACTTGTAGGGGTGCAAGTGAAACAGGATTGCATTGCACCCGCAGAATGCTGCAACTGTTTTCTTGGTCCGATTAGGGCTGAGAAAACAATTGCTCATGGAAGCGGGCCCATACAGTAATATTGGTCCCAGTGGAATGCGATTTTTATCACATTCGCTCAGTATTACTCGCCATGTGTGCTAATCGTTACACAACAGTTCTTTACTACACAGTTTCTGGAAGGCAACTTTACACGAGAAGTAGTGGGCACATTTCATAGTACGCTTCATTAGTATCAAACACCAACACCCGCATTTCCTCTAAGTTCACCTCAGCTGTTATTATTGTGGATGCTCCCTGTCCTCCTGCCACTGCCCGGCCTAGCACAACGGAGCCGTCTGTGAGAGTCAGTCCAGTCCCCGTGCAGTTCCACGTCCTCCCAGCAACAGGGAGTAGCGACGCTATCGGATCTGCCACATTGGACTGCATACTCGTCTCGCGTCCAACTCCAGTCCCTACGGCCTACAACCAGTCCTAGATTTTTCTACTGGTTTTCATTTTGGGTTACAACCACCGTCCGTGTGTCCATAGGTTTTCTCACACTACTCTTGTGAGTGGGGGTATGGGGGGGGGGAAGCAGAAACAAGTCTTCCATTTGATTGGAAAGTCATACACACATTCTTAAGACCTGTCCTTTGTTGCTCATCCCCCCATCTAAAGTCGCCTCCAGGTGAGGATTCGGATAATTGCATTTTATGGCGTTTTCTGTTGATGTTCTCCCTGCACCTCTGGATTGTGATGTGGGACTGCGAGGAAATGCAATTCCCAGACACAATAAGAAAATAACAAACAGTCACAGGAATCCTATTACAATGCAATGACATTTCTCATGACTCCTGTCCTCTTTTTTATTTTATAAATTGAACATGATGCACACATGACATATTAAATATTTGCAGACCAATATGAGATGTCAGAGCCAAGATCCAGTTGTAGGGTCAGGAAAGATCAGGGAAGAAGCCACGAGGTATATTTTGCCACCGATCCTCCCACCCAAACATAAATGTAATACAACAGTCTGCACCCCCATATACTGCCAGAAACCCATATAGCCCCATATACAGCCCGCACCCTATATACAGCCCGCACCCCATATACAGCCCGCACCCCATATACAGCCCGCACCCCATATACAGCCTGCACCCGATATACCCCCATATACAACCTCCACTCCATATACCCCCATATACAGCACGCACTTTAAATGAGTTTTCTTTATTTTCATGACTGATAATTGTAGATTCACATTCAAGGCATCAAAACTATGAATTAACACATGTGGAATGAAATACTTAACAAAAAAGTGTGAAAAATGAAAATGTCTTATATTCTAGGTTATTCAAAGTAGCCACCTTTTGCTTTGATTACTGCTTTGCACACTCTTGGCATTCTCTTGATGAGCTTCAAGAGGTAGTCACCGGAAATGGTTTTCCAACAGTCTTGAAGGAGTTCCCAGAGATGCTTAGCACTTGTTGGCCCTTTTGCCTTCACTCTGCGGTCCAGCTCACTCCATACCATCTCGATTGGGTTCAGGTCTAGTGACTGTGGATGCCAGGTCATCTGGCGTAGCACCCCATCACTCTCCTTAGTCAAATAGCCCTTACACAGCCTGGAGATGTGTTTGGGGTCATTATCCTATTGAAAAATAAATGATGGTCCAACTAAACGCAAACCAGATGGAATAGCATGCCGCTGCAAGATGATGTGGTAGCCATGCTGGTTCTGTATGCCTTCAATTTTGAATAAATCCCAAACAGTGTCACCAGCAAAGCCCCCCACACCATCGCACCTCCTCCTCCATGCTTCACAGTGGGAACCAGGCATGTAGAGTCCATCCATTCACCTTTTCTGCGTCGTACAGAGACACGGTGGTTGGATCCAAAGATCTCAAATTTGGACTCCTCAGACCAAAGCACAGATTTCCACTGGTTTAATGTCCATTCCTTGTGTTCTTTAGCCCAAACAAGTCTCTTCTGCTTGTTGCCTGTCCTTAGCAGTGGTTTCCTAGCAGCTATTTTACCATGAAGGCCTGCTGCACAAAGTCTCCTATTAACAGTTGTTCTAGAGATGTGTCTGCTGCTAGAACTCTGTGTGGCATTGACCTGGTCTCTAATCTGAGCTGCTGATAACCTGCGATTTCTGAGGCTAGTGACTCGGATAAACTTATCCTCCACAGCAGAGGTGACTCTTGGTGTTCCTTTCCTTGGTAGTTCTCATGTGAGCCAGTTTCTTTGTAGCGTTTGATGGTTTTTGCCACTGCACTTGGGGACACTTTCAAAGTTTTCCCAATTTTTCGGACTGACTGACCTTCATTTCTTAAAGTAATGATGGCCACTCGTTTTTCTTTACTTAGAATTTGTATTATGGCAAGAAAAAAAGCAGCTAACAGTCTATTCAGTAGGACTATTAGCTGTGTTTCCACCAGATGTCTGCACAACACAACTGATGGTCCCAACATCATTTACAAGGCAAGAAATTCCACTTATTAAACCTGAGAGGGCACACCTGTGAAGTGAAAGCCATGTTCGGTGACTACCTCTTGAAGCTCATCAAGATAATGCCAAGAGTGTGCAAAGCAGTAATCAAAGCAAAAGGTGGCTACTGTGAAGAACTTAGAATATAAGACATATCTTCAGTTGTTTCACACTTTTTTGTTAAGTATTCCATTCTACACATGTTAATTCATAGTTTTGATGCCTTCAATGTGAATCTACAATTTTCAGAGTCATGAAAATAAATAAAACTCTTTGAATGAGGTATGTACAAACTTTTGGTCTGTACTGTGCATCTATAATATATATATATATATATATATATATGTACATACACACACCGTATTTTTCAGACTATAAGACGCACTCTTTTCTCCCCAAATGTTGGGGGAAAGTGGGGGGTGCGTCTTATGGTCTGAATGTAGGGCTGCGGGGAATGAGGGTGTGCGGTGGAGCGGGTCATCGGGGGCACGAGCAGGCTGCAGCAGCGCCTGCCTTGACCACGTGGGCCCGCTCATTACATATGCACGCCCATCTTCCCGCCCATCTCTCAGCGCTGAAGCCGGTGCTGACAGGTGGGTGGGATGATGGGTGGGGACACGAGCATAGTAAACAACAGCCAGCCGCATGATCACCCCTGGCAACTACAGCCTGGAGTGATCATGTGCGGCTGTATTCACTGCTCCCCGCGCATCATCATCAGCGCGGGGTGCAGTGAATCAATGTACTCACTGTTCCCCTGCAGCACCGCGATCTCTTCCTGTCTGCCGGCCACGCTGTGTGGAGACTAGCGGTGTTCACAGCGATGACGTCATCGCTGTGCGCACGTGTCCACACAGCCGCGCCGGCACAGACAGAAGGACATCGCGGTGCTACCGGGATCGTGGCCGGCTCCACACAGTGCTGCCGGCACAGACAAGAGGAGGAGCGATGCTGCGTGGAGCGAGGAAAGGCGAGTGTAAACGTTTTTTTTTTTGTGTGCCACAGGATGCAGGACATATAGCAGGATGGGGGTATATGAGCAGATGATGGGGGTATATGAGCAGGATGATGGGGGTATATGAGCAGGATAATGGGGTATATGAGCAGGATGATGGGGGTATATGAGCAGGATGATGGGGGTATAAGAGCAGGATGATGGGGGTATATGAGCAGATGATGGGGGTATATGAGCAGGATGATGGGGGTATATGAGCAGGATGATGGGGGTATATGAGCAGGATGATGGGGGTATATGAGCAGGATGATGGGGGTATATGAGCAGGATAATGGGGTATATGAGCAGGATGATGGGGGTATATGAGCAGGATGATGGGGCTACATAAGCAGGATGCTAGGGTATATGAGCAGGATAATGGGGTATATGAGCAGGATAATGGGGGGTATATGAGACGGATGATGGGGGGTATATGAGACGGATGATGGGGGGTATATGAGCAGGATGATGGGGGGTATATGAGCAGGATGATGGGGGGTATATGAGCAGGATGATGGGGGGTATATGAGCAGGATGATGGGGGTATATGAGCAGGATGATGGGGGTATTGGATGCAATATATTAATGACACTAGGTTTAGTCTTTGCTGCGAGCGTGAGCAGAGTATCATTCACTGTGATGTGATTCTCTCACATGCTGGAATCAGATCAGAGGAGCGGAGAAGATGGAGAAGATGGAGAGATTAATTTCTCCATTTTCTCCATCTCTGCATACATTACACTGCCCTTGGATGTCAACCGAGACCAGTCCGATGTTACACATGCACCCATAAGACTTGTATTGGCATGATATACAGTATATATTACAATCACAAAATCTTACACAGATACCTCATTTGACTCAGGGAACGTCATACTATATTTTGAGGGGAAATTTTAACCCTGCGCTTTACAGTTATTTGCCAAAAAACGTACATTAAAGTCAATTGAGCTGGAAGCTACAGGTATTTAAAGGGAACCTGTCACCAGTTTTGGGGCCTATAAGCTGCGGCCACCACCAGTGGGCTCTTATATACAGCATGTTAGAATGCTGTATATAAGAGCCCAGGCCACTGTGTAGAACATAAAATTTTTTTAATAACACTCACCTAGAAAGTCGCTCCAGTGCAGACTAGTTGGATGGGTGGCGTTGTTCTCCAGTATCGGTGCCTCCTCTTTCAGCCATCTTAGTCCTTCTTCTGAAGCAGGCGTGGATAACGTGCCATACGTCATGCACACAGGCCGGTATTGAAGTCCTGCGCAGGACCTCAGTGCCAGCGAGTGTGTATGACGTAGAACGCGTCATGCACGCCAGCTTCAAAAGAAGGAGAACAAAGATGGCCAAAACAGGAGGCGCCGGTACCGGAGAACAGCACCACCCATCCAACTAGTCTGCACTGGAGCGACTTTCTAGGTGAGTATTATTAAATGTTTTTTTATGCTCTACACAGCAGCCTGTTAGAATGCTGTATATAAGTGGTGATTGGTTGCTATAGGCAACGGAGGACATTCTTACTATAAGAAGCTCTATGTGTGAGGTAATATGATATTGGTAGAGAGACTGACAGAGACAGACAGCCAGGGAAAGAGGCAGACAGCCAGCCAGGAAAAGAGGCAGGCAGCCAGCCAGGAAAAGAGACAGGCAGCCAGCCAGGAAAAGAGGCAGGCAGCCAGCCAGGAAAAGAGGCAGGCAGCCAGCCAGGAAAAGAGGCAGGCAGCCAGCCAGGAAAAGAGGCAGGCAGCCAGCCAGGAAAAGAGGCAGCCAGCCAGCCAGGAAAAGAGGCAGGCAGCCAGCCAGGAAAAGAGGCAGGCAGCCAGCCAGGAAAAGAGGCAGCCAGCCAGCCAGGAAAAGAGGCAGCCAGCCAGCCAGGAAAAGAGGCAGCCAGCCAGGAAAAGAGGCAGCCAGCCAGGAAAAGAGGCAGCCAGCCAGCCAGGGAAACAGGCAGGCAGCCAGCCAGGGAAACAGGCAGGCAGCCAGCCAGGGAAACAGGCAGGCAGCCAACCAGGGAAACAGGCAGGCAGCCAACCAGGAAAAGAGGCAGGCAGCCAACCAGGAAAAGAGGCAGGCAGCCAGCCAGGAAAAGAGGCAGCCAGCCAGCCAGGAAAAGAGGCAGGCAGCCAGACAGGAAAAGAGGCAGGCAGCCAGCCAGGAAAAGAGGCAGGCAGCCAGCCAGGAAAAGAGGCAGGCAGCCAGCCAGGAAAAGAGGCAGGCAGCCAGCCAGGAAAAGAGGCAGGAAGCCAGCCAGGAAAAGAGGCAGGAAGCCAGCCAGGAAAAGAGGCAGGCAGCCAGCCAGGAAAAGAGGCAGGCAGCCAGCCAGGAAACCAGCCAGGAAAAGAGGCAGGCAGGCAGCCAGGAAAAGAGGCAGGCAGCCAGCAAGCCAGGAAAAGAGGCAGGCAGCCAGCCAGGAAAAGAGGCAGGCAGCCAGCCAGGAAAAGAGGCAGGCAGCCAGCCAGGAAAAGAGGCAGGCAGCCAGCCAGGAAAAGAGGCAGGCAGCCAGCCAGGAAAAGAGGCAGGCAGCCAGCCAGGAAAAGAGGCAGGCAGCCAGCCAGGGAAAGAGGCAGGCAGCCAGCCAGGGAAAGAGGCAGGCAGCCAGCCAGGGAAAGAGGCAGGCAGCCAGCCAGGGAAAGAGGCAGGCAGCCAGCCAGGGAAAGAGGCAGCCAGCCAGGGAAAGAGGCAGACAGACAGGGAAAGAGGCAGACAGACAGGGAAAGAGGCAGACAGACAGGGAAAGAGACATACAGGGAAAGAGACAGACAGGGAAAGAGACAGACAGGGAAAGAGACAGACAGACAGGGAAAGAGACAGACAGACAGGGAAAGAGACAGACAGACAGGGAAAGAGACAGACAGGGAAAAAGACAGACAGGGAAAGATGCAAAAGGAAAGCAAAAAGAAAAACGACCAGACGTCCTGATTGCAGGTGAAAAAAATATATATTTATTGATCAAATAAGGTTGATACACCATGTGATTAAAAAGAACAAGAAAAACAGGGGTTCCTGGCACAGTCACGGTCCTCAAAACATTGGTGGCCATATAGGCAGTCTGATATAGGTACCACTGAAATTAATAATAAATCCAGATAACGTATATGAATAATAGATTTAAATAGTGCAGGAACACTATCATCAAGATTGGACAATCGAAATACCAATTTATCTCAGAGAAAATATACAGAATACTATATATTATATATATATGATGACTTGACTTGATGATAGTGTTCCTGCATTATTTAAACCTATTATTTATATACGTTATCTGGATGTATTATTAATTTCAATGGTACCTATGTCAGACTACCCTATATAGCCATCAATATTTTGAGGACCGTGACTATGCCAGGAACCCGTTTTTCTTGTTGGTTTTAATCACATGGTGTATCAAGCTTATTTGATCAAATATATCTTTTTTTCACCTGCAATCAGGACATCTGGTCGTTTTTCTTTTTGCTTTCATTTTGGTTGTTCCAATTGTGACCTGTCCAGTGTGTGTGTATATATATATATATATATATATATATATATATATATATATATATATATATCTATATATATATATATAGATATAGATAGAGTCAATAAGTTGCTATCAATGGTGCATTAGACTCCTAGATTTATACGCAAATAATCAATATGCAACTATTTTCCCTGTGGATTTTGCTTTTCTGTAGACAGGGAAAGAGACAGACAGAAAGAGAGACAGAGATAGGCAGAGATAGGCAGAGACAGGCAGAGACAGGCAGAGACAGACAGAGACAGACAGAGACAGACAGAGACAGACAGAGACAGACAGAGACAGACACAGACAGACGCAGACAGACACAGACAGACACAGACAGACACAGACAGAGAGACAGAGAGAGAAAGACAGAGGCAGAGAGAGACAGAGAGACAGAGAGAGAAAGACAGAGGCAGAGAGAGAGAGAGACAGACAGAGAGAGAGACACACAGAGAGACAGAGAGGGAGACAGAAAGAGAGACAGACAGAAAGAGAAAGATAGAGGCAGAGAGAGACAGAGAGAGAGACAGAGAGAGAGACAGAGAGAAAGAGACAGAGAGAAAGAGACAGAGAGAAAGAGAGAGACAGAGAGAAAGAGAGAGACAGAGAGAAAGAGAGAGACAGAGAGAAAGAGAGAGACAGAGAAAGAGAGAGACAGAGAAAGAGAGAGACAGAGAAAGACAGAGAAAGAGAGACAGAGAAAGAGAGACACCGAGAGAGAGACAGAGAAAGAGACAGAAAGAGAGACAGAGACAGAAAGAGAAAGATAGACAGAGGCAGAGAGGCAGAGAGACGCAGAGAGAGACCCAGACAGAGCGAGGCAGACAGAGCGAGGCAGACAGAGCGAGGCAGACAGAGCGAGGCAGACAGAGCGAGGCAGACAGAGCGAGGCAGACAGAGCAAGGCAGACAGAGCAAGGCAGACAGAGCAAGGCAGACAGAGACACACAGAGACACACAGAGCAATACAGAGAGACATAGAGTTAGACAGAGACAAACAGACAGAGAGAGACAGAGAGAGACAGAGATAGACAGACAGAGAGCGAGACAGAGACAAACAGACAGAAATAGAGACAGGACAGAGAGATAGGACAGACAGAGAGAGACAGACAGAGAGACAGAGATAGACAGACAGAGATAGAGAGACAGAGACTTGGAGAGAGGGAGAGCGCCAGAGAGACAGTTACTATCCTGGGCAATGCCGGGTAGTACAGCTAGAAATTTTATAACATATATATAGAGCTATGCAGATACTCAGAGTTGCACCATGTATATAAGACAAGACACATATACTCAGCTCCAAAATATAAGCTGCAAGCCATTATATACACAGCTCAACACTATATACTGTGGAGCTGTGTATATACTACATAGTGTAGAGATGTGCCAGTGTATATACTGTAGTGTGGATTCCGCAATATATACACAGGACCAAACTATATAAACATCTCTACACTATATACACACAACTCTACATTATATACTATATATACCCAGCACCATACTATATTATGTTGTATACCTCACACATGATACACAAAGACTGGTGTTTATACATGCCATGGGAGACATTAACTGTAGGCATACATCCTGGCTTATTATTATTATTATTATTTATTATTATAGCGCCATCAATTCTATGGCGCTTTACATGTGAAAGGGGTATACATAACAGGGCAAGTACAATAATCATAAACAATACAAGACACAGACAGGTACAGGAGGATAGAGGTCCCTGCCTGCGAGGGCTGACAGTCTACAAGGGATAGGTGAGGATACAGTAGGTGAGGGTAGAGCTGAGTGTGCGGCGCTGCATCAGACTGAGGGTTACGGCAGGTTGGAGGCTTGTCGGAAGAGGTGGGTCTTCAGGTTCCTTTTGAAGCTTGTCAAGGCTTATATACAGATGCACATATATAGGCAGGATTCCACACATACACAGACAGGCTTATAAACATATATACTTATTTTTATATATATATATATATATATATATATATATATATATATAGTGGCTAGCATGGGAAATAGAACAAACAAAAAGTAAAGATGGAAAGAGACCATCAGTATATAAAGACTGCAATAAGTAACGGGTACGGAGAAAATCCACATGTCCCAAATAGCACAAATATCATGCACTTACCTCAGAGGAATGGCAGTGTGTGTGTGCTGCTCGGCAGTGTGTGTGTGTGCTGCTCAGCCGTGTGTGTCAGCCTGAGAGGGGAGGGGTGTAAAAGGGCGCTAACTGGAAGTGACAAAGCTGGAGCAGCAGGAAGTGGGGCATGGAATGTGTATAAGGAATAGCACAGGAAGTGCGGCCAAGAAAGGAGGAGCAACAGGACGGAAGTGGGGCAATATCTGTACAATAAAGATAGCTGAAGTAAGGAATAAGAGGGACAATATAAAGAACAAATATATATTATATATAAGAGCAGAAATGTACTGAAAAGAGAGTGGAGATAACAAAAATTAGAAAAGAGAAGATTAGAAAGAAAAGAAATTATACAAAAAGATAAATTGCAGCAAAATCTATAAAGAAACCAAATGGTTCCAATAACCAGATTAGACCTGGGAAAAGGGAAAGATAGGGATCGGGGTGGGGGGAAATGGATGCAAATCAAGTAAATAGTATCGTATACCGTATCAATTGGAAAAGATGTCACCCAGGACAATTGAACTCTCTGTTGAGACCTGTAGGGAGAGTCTGTAGTCTCCTATTACCTCCATGTCGTGAAGGGGCAATTGTGCATTGTTTTGATGTAATATTATTCACCATATTCCCACCTACATTCAGAAATTTACCTTTTACCTCCTGTCTCTCGCTCTTTAATTTTGTCTCGTTTCCTGTCCCTCTATTACCTCCTGTCTCTCTCTCGTCTCCTGTCCCTCTATTACCACCTGTCTCTCTCTCGTCTCCTGTCCCTCTATTACAGGGGTGGGGAACCTTTTTACTGCCGGGGACCATTTGGAAATTTCTGCCAACCTTCGGGGGGGCCTCACAAAATTATCAATGTGAAAATGAACCAAATATATTTGGTCAAACAGTTAGTTAACTCACCCTTATTGTGGTGGCCGGAGCTGCTTCTCTTTTGTGTGGCTCTGATGTTCGATGATACTTATGTTGCTTCTCTCTTTTCCAGGTTTGTCACGGTCTGGAGCGCAGGCAACTCTTTGTGATAATAAAATTGGTAGACTATATACATCACACAACAGACACAGGGACTGGTGTATATAAATCACAGGAGACACATACATCACTGAAGTGGCTGTTGGCATATAGATCACATAGGAAACGCTGGGACTGCTGTATATACATGACAGAAGACACTGGGGGCACATACATCACACGAGGAGCTGGGACATGTATATGCTCCCAGCCCCCTCCTGTGATGTATATGCCCCCAGCCCCCTCCTGTGATGTATATGCTTTCAGCCTCTCCTATGAGGTATATATGCCCCCAGCCCCTCCTGTGAGGTATATGCCCCCAGCCCCTCCTGTGATATATACAGCCCCAGCATTTCCAATGTGATGTATATACCCCAGTGTGTGATGTATATATCACAGGAGGGGTTGGGGCATACACATCACAGGAGACGCTGGGGCATATCTATGACAGGAAGGGCTGGGAGCATATAAATAACAGGAGATGCTGGGGAACACACATTACTAGGTCACAGGGAGGCATAAGCATTGCTGTGGGGCACAGATGGCACTGGGGGAACACACACATCACTAGGGGGGCACAAAGAGCACTAGGGGGGGCACGGACATCACTTGGTGGCGGCACACAGACATCACTAAGGGAGGGCACACAGACATCACTAAGGGGGGGGCACACAGACATCACTAAGGGGGGGGCACACAGATATCACTAAGGGGGGGCACACAGATATCACTAAGGGGGGGGCACACAGACATCCCTAAGGGGGGTTACACAGACATCACTAAGGGGGGGGCACACAGACATCACTAAGAGGAGACTGGGGGGCACAGACAGCACTTGCAGAGCACAGACGTCACTAGGGGGTACACTGCACTTGGGGTGGTACGGAACACTGGAGAGAACTCAACAGTGGGGGTGATCCACATTGCTGGGGAGTCTGCACACAGCACTGCAGGGGGCACGCTGCACCGGAGAAGGGGCAGAGAGCGGGTGGCACACAGTGCCAGGGAGCGGCAGCACACAGCCCTTGGAGCTGCACGCTGCAGCGAAGAAGGGGAAGAGAGCAGGTGGCACACAGCACTGATTGGAGCACAGTGCACGGGAGAAGGGGTGGAGAGCGGGCGGCACAATGCTGGAAATGGTGAAGCTGCTGTGGGACGCTAAACCCGCCCACAAAGTCAGTCCTGAGCACGCTGGCACCTGCCAGCGAAAGAGCTCATTGGTGCATGCAAGCAGCGCATGTGAAGACTTAAAGGGCCGGCAAGACCACAGCGGTGGCCAGAGCACTGCCAGCCCCGGGAATCTGCCCGGGGGCCGCATAAAAGGTCATGGCGGGCCGCATAAAAGGTCATGGCGGGCCAGAGGTTCCCCACCCCTGCTCTATTACCTCCTGTCTCTCTCTCATCTCCTATCCCTCTATTACCTCCTGTCTCTCTCTCGTCTCCTATCCCTCTATTACCTCCTGTCTCTCTCTCGTCTCTTGTCCCTCTATTACCTCATGTCTCTCTCGTGTCCTGCAGGGCTGTGGAGTGTGGCTGTTCTATTCCTGATCTAAGGCTACATTCACACACAGCGTTTTTGCTGTGTTTTTTAAGGATCCGTTTTTCAGCTGAAAAAGCAGATCAGCTTTTTAAAAAAACGCATCACCTGAAAGGTATTTGAGTTCATAGATAATGTTTTCAATAGCAAAAGCAGATTAGAAAAACACCACAAACTGACATGCTTACTGTTTGTGAGGATCCATTTTTGAGCCAAAAAACGGATCCCCACAAAACGCTGTGTCTGAATGTCATATCATGATACCCATTGACTTTGTTGGGATGCCCAGAGTTACTTAAAAAAAAACGGATCTGCAAAAACGCTGTGTGTGAATGTATGTAGCCTGAAGATCTAGGCTTTGTCTTAGCTGAGATAAGTCTGTGCTGCACTTGAGCACGAGTGAAGCTCCTCCTCTACAGGCAAGGGTTAAAGGTAAACACACTCAGAAGGAAGGAAGGCTGCACTCATCTCAGAATTGCTAGACTGAACAGGATAACAAGATTAAGGTCATTACTTCTTAAAGCATATTTAAATTTTCAATAAACTGTGCATAAATCAATAGTCCAGTATACTGTATGTTCTCTCTATATGCTGGATGATTGTTTTTTCTATGAGTTCATGTACATTTGGGAGGATAGCTTCTATACAATATACATACAATATACAGGGAAAATACAGCAACAGGATTGATGAGGGCTTATATAGGTATAGAAGCCAAAACATCAAGTTATTAGGTCTGTTATCAGTTTCTTTGCTCCTGGAGTATGATACACAACAAACTTGCTCCCTCCCTCCTCCCCTCTTTATAGACTGAAGCAATCTGATGTGAAACATTTAGTGAGCTGTACCTAAGAAAAGCCTGAGATTGGAAATTCAAAGTAAAGTATATAATGACATATTTTACAAACTATATTTGTCATCTGTACTATTGATTTATGCAAAGTTTGTTTTATTTCTATCTAAAATTATACAGTGGGGAAAACAAGTATTTGATACACTGTCGATTCCCACCTACAAAGAATGGAGAGGTCTGATTTTTCTTATGTACACTTCAACTGAGAGAAACAGAATCCACAGGAAACGTCTGACCTCTGAAATTGCAAACAAAGGTTTCTGTCCCAAATATTAAGTTCTGTTTTTCTATTGTATCAAAGACGTATTTTTTCATGCAATAAAATGCAAATATTTATAGGATTTTTTTAGATTCTGTCTCTCACAGGTGAAGTGTACAATGATAGACCTCTCCATTCTTTGTAGGTGGGAAAACTTTCAAAATTGTTAATGTATCAAATACTTATTTTCCCCACTGTACATGGTTCCCTGTTGTTGCTGGAATTATAATATAAATTATTTTTTTATAGGACAAAATTATTTTGAGAGTTAATTTATATGATTACAAAATGTCTAAGAAGCTCCCTATGAAGTCAGCTGTATTTGAGCATTTCACAGTGACTCAAGATGAAAAATATTTTGTGTCAATGTGACCCAGTGACAAGTGACCCAGATGAAAACAAATGCTATGATGCCAAAATCAGTGCATACTCAGACAGTGATAAGAATGCTCCTACAAGAGCTTCCAATCTAAAAAGACATTTACAACGCTTCCACCCAGACATTTTCAAAGCCGTGATTGAGAAAGATAACAGCAGCACCAAGAAACCAGTGCCCAGCACTTCCTGCCAAAGGTGGAGGAAAGAACATCTCAAACATCATTAACAAGATATTTTGGAAGTTACAAAGTTACTGTAACAATGACAGCAGATGTTTAAAAGACAGCTCATACAGCTTCTTGTGAAGGACAGTGTACCATTATCATTATTTGCACAACCAGCTTTTACAGCTCTTAATGGAGAAATGGCCCGCAAACTTGGCGTTTCTCTGGAAAGAGAAAGTATTAGAAAATTAGTGATTGAAGAAGCCCTTAAACAAAAGGAAGATCTTAAAAAGACACCTCATGTTTCTTAAAATGGATGCCTGCACACGTCACAGAGTGAATTATTTTGTCATCAATGTTCGATATGTTTGTGACAACAAAGAAATTGTTACCAAGACACTGGCAATAAAAGATACTAAAGCTCATCCCACCGGCCAGTTTCTCCAGGCCTTAGTGGAAAACGTTCTGCAAGATTACGAACTCAAAAAAGAACAGGTTCTTGCTATTGTAACGGACAATGCTTCAAACATGATAAGTACAATTACACTGATGAATGAGAGTAATGAACAACAGCTAGAAGAACATTTAGGATTCAGTATGTGTGAGATAGAGCCACAGCGCTGTTCATGTAACTGAGGAACAAACAGATATTACAACAGAAGAACAACAAAATGATACTTTAGGATTAGATGATCTTGTTGAAGCTGCTTCAAAACACTTTCATATTCATCACATGCGCTGTGTTGTGCACACGCTGCAGCTGGCAATAAGAGATAGTTTGCAAGAGGGGCATGCTGGAAATCTGATTGGAAAAGTGAGGAAATTGGTTATTCCTGCCAGAACCCCTAAAATTGATTCCATCTTGAAGAGATGTGCTGGGAAAGGAGCAATTGTCAAAGCCAGTCGGTGGGGCAGCACTTATTTAATGATTGAGCGATAGCTTGAACTAAAACAGTTTCTTATAGCTATGGTGAACCCTCAGGTAACCCTAAATGAAGGACAAAGGACACAGGTGGCTGAATTGAAGCAATTGCTTTATCACCCATTTACCGTGACTAAAAAATTACAAGCTGAGAATTTAACTCCTGACATTTTCATAAGGGAGTGGAAGACCTTGCTATTTTGCCTGTCCCAAACAGGTGGTTTAATCGCAGATGGTATTTCTGCTTCAATGAAACGGAGAAAGACACACCTATTGGAAAATAGCAGCTGTTTATGTGGACCCCAGTCATCGTATACTGCTTGATGATCAACAGCTTACTAAAGGAAAAGAAGCTTTGAGAGGTAGCAGTTAGGATGAGTGGCTACAGGACTGCCAGGTGCAAGAGGACTGGGGTCCTGACAGTGCTACTGCTACCATATCTTCATCCTCATCAGATGAGTTTAACTTTGACAAGTATTTGGATGACATGGAGCAGGCAAAGCATTGCCGCAAGGAAAAAGATTTCACTCCGTCTCCTATAGCAGCAGATTGACCATATTTTAGCAAACTTTTTCACTTGCTCTCAAAGAAATAGAAAAATTCAACCATTCATCAAAACTGACTGTATGAGACAATTCCTTAAAGGGAACCTGTCACCACTTTTTTGCCCTATAAGCTGCGCCACCACCGCCGGGCTCTTATATACAACATTCTAACATGCTGTATAGAAGAGCCCAGGCCGCTGTGAGAACATAAAAAACAGTTTATAAATACTTACCTAACGGTGACGCGGTTGGCCATATGGGCGTCTCCATTGTCTGATGCCAGCGCCGCCTCTTTCGGGCATCTTCGTCTTTCATCTTCTGAAGCCGCGGTGCATGACGCATCCGACGTCATAGACACTCGCCGGCATTCGGGTTCTGAGTAGGCGCACTTTGATCTGCCCTGAGCAGGGCAGATCAAAGTATTATAGTGCGCCTTCGCAGGACTCGTGAGTGTGTACGACGTAGACGCGTCATGCACGCAGGCTTTAGAAAGAGGACGAAGATGGCCGAAAGAGGAGGCACCCGCACCGGACAACAGAGACGCCCATATGGCCAACCGCGCAACCGTTAGGTAAGTGTTTTTTATGTTGTCACAGCGGCCTGGGCTCTTATATACAGCATGTTAGAATGCTGTATATAGGAGCCCGGTGGTGGTGGCCGCAGCTTATACACCAACAAACTGGAGACAGGTTCCCTTTAAAACCCGGAAATTGTTAGAGATGTTGCCCATGTGGTTACGGCTTTGCCTTCAACCGAAGTTAGTGAAGAGAGGTTGTTCTCTAGCCTTAAAATCAATAGGTCAAATTTGAGGCCATCTATGAAGGAGGCAATTCTATTTCTTAGAACAAATTCATAGACTGCACAAATGTTATTTAGTATGTTTTTGTTGAAAACTGTTTTTTGTCACTTACATAGTTTATTACATAGTGTGTATGCCTGTAATATATATATATATATTTGTAATCTAATGTAATCTATATTACATAGTGTATTACATATTTACAGCCTCACAGCCCCTCACCCCGGCCTCACAGCCTCTCACCAAAGCCCCTCACCCCAGCCTCACATCCCCTCACCAAAGCCCTTCACCCCAGCCTCACAGCCCCCTCAAACCAGCCTCACAGCCCCTCACCCCAGCCTCACAGCCCCTCACCCCAGCCTCACAGCCCCTCACCCCAGCCTCACAGCCCCTCACCCCAGCCTCACAGCCCCTCAACCCAGCCTCACAGCCCCTCAACCCAGCCTCACAGCCCCTCAACCCAGCCTCACAGCCCCTCAACCCAGCCTCACAGCCAGAGGCGTAACTACCGCGGTCGCAGCAGTCGCCATTGCAACCGGGCCTGGGAGGTTAGGGGCCTGGCGTCCGCCAGGCAGATCAGCATCCAGCTCCTGTCATTGAGAGAGGAGCCGCACTGATCTGTCACAGACCACGTGGCCGCAATATGACCCGGTGCTGTCGCCGACACCAGGCCCCCCTGCCTGGTGTCGGCGGCGGCACCAGGGCCCCCTGCCTGGTGTCAGCGGCTGCGGCGACTCCCCCGTCACCGCACACAGTAATGATGAAGCATAGCGTGGCTGGTGTCGCGCTCTACATCATCATTCTCCCCCTGTGCCTGCGCGGTGACATCACTCCCGTGCGACTGCTGTGTTGAGTCCACATAGCGCTGGACGGGAGGACGCCGACCGCAGCACCGGGAGAACGAGGAAAGGGGAGGACGAGCAGCAGTGGAAGGAAGAGAGAGCGATAATTGTTTTTTTGTTTTTAATATAAATTAGTGAGTACACGGTGGCCAGAGGCTTGGGAAGGCTGCATTATACATGGAGGCCTGGAGAGGCTGCATTATACATGGAGGCCTGGGGAGGCTGCATTACTATACATGGAGGCCTGGGGAGGCTGCATTACTATACATGGAGGCCTGGGGAGGCTGCATTACTATACATGGAGGCCTGGGGAGGCTGCATTACTATACATGGAGGCCTGGGGAGGCTGCATTATTATACATGGAGGCCTGGAGAGGCTGCATTATTATACATGGAGGCCTGGAGAGGCTGCATTATTATACATGGAGGCCTGGAGAGGCTGCATTATTATACATGGAGGCCTGGCGAGGCTGCATTATTATACATGGAGGCCTGGAGAGGCTGCATTATACATGGAGGCCTGGAGAGGCTGCATTATACATGGAGGCCTGGAGAGGCTGCATTATACATGGAGGCCTGGAGAAGCTGCATTATACATAAAGGCTTGGAGAGGCTGCATTATACATGGAGGTCTGGGGAGGCTGCATTATTATACATGGAGGTCTGGGCAGGCTCAATTATTATACATGGAGGCCTGAAGAGGCTGCATTATACATGGAGGCCTGGAGAGGCTGCATTATACATGGAGGTCTGGGGAGGCTGCACTATTATACATGGAGGCCTGGGGGAGGCTGCATTATTATACATGGAGGCCTGGGGAGGCTGCATTATTATACATCGAGGCCTGGAGAGGCTGCATTATACATGGAGGTCTGGGGAGGCTGCATTATTATACATGGAGGTCTTGGGAGGCTGCATTATTATACATGGTGGCCTGGAGAGGCTGCATTATTATACATGGAGGTCTGGGGAGGCTGCATTATTATACATGGAGGTCTGGGGAGGCTGCATTATTATACATGGAGGCCTGGAGAGGCTGCATTATACATGGAGGCCTGGAGAGGCTGCATTATACATGGAGGCCTGGAGAGGCTGCATTATACATGGAGGCCTGGAGAGGCTGCATTATACATGGAGGTCTGGGGAGGCTGCATTATTATACCTGGAGAGGCTGGCTGCTACATTATACATGGGGGCCTGGAGAGGCTGGCTGCTATATTATACATGGAGGCCTGGGGAGGCTGGCTGTATTACTATACATGGAAACCTGGAGAAGCTGGATTCATTATTATACATAGAGGACTGGCGAGGCTGGCTGCATTATTATAGATGGAGGTCTGGGGAGGCTGGCTGCATTATTATACATGGAGGGCTGGCTGCATTATTATGCATGGAGGCCTGAGGAAGCTAGCTGCATTATTATACATGGAGGCCTGGGGAGGCTGGCTGCCATTTTATACATCGACGCCTGGGGAGGCTGGCTGTATTATACATGGAGGACTGGGGAGGCTGGATACATTATTATACATGGGGAACTGGGGAGGCTGGCTGCATTATTATAGATGGAGGTCTGGAGAGGATGGCTGCTATATTATACATGGAGGCCTGGCGAAGCTGGGTGCATTGTTATAAATGGAGGCCTGGAGAGGCTGGCTGCTACATTATACATGGAGGCCTGGAGAGGCTGGCTGCATTATTATATATGGAGGTCTGGGGGGGCTGCATAATACAAAATGAAGGACACCTTGTACATGGAATATAGGGGTGCATTATACATGGAGGAGTATGGGGCTGCATAATACAATATGAAGTTTTATGGGGTTGCATTATAATATATATAGAGGACTATAGGGGCTACATTATAATATATGGAGGACTATGGAGCCTTCCTTATACATGGACTATGGGGGTGCATTATATAACATTGGAGACTAGGTTGTGCAGTATAATATATGGAGTACTATGGGGTGAATTATAATATATGGAGAACTATGAGAAATTCATTATAATAATTGGAGGGCTACTTTATACATGGAGGACTATGGGGGTGCATTATAATATATGGAGGACTATGTGGCACAGTATTATATATTGAGTACTATGGGGTGCATTATAATGCATGGAGAACTATGGGAAATGCATTATAACACATGGAGGACTATGGAAGTGTATTCTAATATATGAAGGGTTATGTGGGACCCTTTATACTATTTGGAAGGCTATGTTGGGGCCATTATTGTATTTGGAGAAATATATACAAGGGGGGACAAAGATACAATCGGGATGGGAACGTTTTGTGCTGAGGGAAAAAGGCTCTTTCCCTCAGCACCCAGCTTTCCCATGCTCTGATATGGGAAAGCTGGGTGCTGAGGGAAAGATGTATAGCAGAGCAAGGGGAAGCTGGGTGCCGAGGAGAAGATGGATATCAGAACATAGGAAAGCTGGGTGCTGATAAAGGGATTTCAGATCATGGGAAATCTGGGTGCTGTGGGTAAGAGCCAAGTGTCAGCATCATTATCCTGTACCCCGAGTGTCAGTGTATGTGGAGGGAGGGCCCAGGTCTGAACTTTGCACTTTGCATCAAACTCTAGTTATGCCACTGCTTACAGCCCCTCATCCCATCCTCACAGCCCCTCACATCCCATCCTCACAGCCTTTCACATCACCTCCTCACAGCCCCTCACATCCCCTCACCACAGCCCCTCACATCCCCTCACCACAGCCCCTCACATCCCCTCACCACAGCCCCTCTCCCCATCCGCACAGCCCCTCACATCCCATCCTCCCAGCCCCTCACATCCCATCCTCCCAGCCCCTCACATCCCATCCTCACAGCCCCTCACATCCCATCCTCACAGCCTTTCACATCACCTCCTCACAGCCCCTCACATCCCCTCACCACAGCCCCTCACATCCCCTCACCACAGCCCCTCACATCCCCTCACCACAGCCCCTCTCCCCATCCGCACAGCCCCTCACATCCCATCCTCCCAGCCCCTCACATCCCATCCTCCCAGCCCCTCACATCCCATCCTCACAGCCCCTCACATCCCATCCTACCAGCCCCTCACATCCCATCCTCACATCCCATCCTCACAGCCCCTCACATCCCATCCTCACAGCCCCTCACATCCCATCCTCACAGCCCCTCACATCCCATCCTCACAGCCCCTCACATCCCATCCTCACAGCCCCTCACATCCCATCCTCACAGCCTCTCACATCCCATCCTCACAGCCCCTCACATCCCATCCTCACAGCCCCTCACATCCCATCCTCACAGCCCCTCACATCCCCTCCTCACAGCCCCTCACATCCCCTCCTCACAGCCCCTCACATCCCCTCACCACAGCCCCTCCTCACAGCCCCTCACCACAGCCCCTCTCCCAATCCGCACAGCCCCTCACATCCCATCCTCACAGCCCCTCACATCCCATCCTCACATCCCATCCTCACAGCCCCTCACATCCCATCCTCACAGCCCCTCACATCCCATCCTCACAGCCCCTCACATCCCATCCTTACAGCCCCTCACATCCCATCCTCACAGCCCCTCACATCCCATCCTCACAGCCCCTCACATCCCATCCTCACAAACCCTCACATCCCATCCTCACATTCCATCCTCACATCCCCTCTCTCCCCATCCTCACAGCCCCTCACCACAGCCCCTCACCACAGCCCCTCACCACAGCCCCTCACCACAGCCCCTCACCACAGCCCCTCTCCCCATCCGCACAGCCCCTCACATCCCATCCTCACAGCCCCTCACATCCCATCTTCACAGCCCCTCGCATCCCATCCTCACAGCCCCTCGCATCCCATCCTCACAGCCCCTCGCATCCCATCCTCACAGCCCCTCGCATCCCATCCTCACAGCCCCTCGCATCCCATCCTCACAGCTCCTCGCATCCCATCCCATCCACACAGCCCCTCGCATCCCATCCTCACAGCCCCTCGCATCCCATCCACACAGCCCCTCGCATCCCATCCACACAGCCCCTCGCATCCCATCCTCACAGCCCCTCGCATCCCATCCTCACAGCCCCTCGCATCCCATCCTCACAGCCCCTCGCATCCCATCCTCACAGCCCCTCGCATCCCATCCTCACAGCCCCTCGCATCCCATCCTCACAGCCCCTCGCATCCCATCCTCACAGCCCCTCGCATCCCATCCTCACAGCCCCTCGCATCCCATCCTCACAGCCCCTCGCATCCCATCCTCACAGCCCCTCGCATCCCATCCTCACAGCCCCTCGCATCCCATCCTCACAGCCCCTCGCATCCCATCCTCACAGCCCCTCGCATCCCATCCTCACAGCCCCTCGCATCCCATCCTCACAGCCCCTCGCATCCCATCCTCACAGCCCCTCGCATCCCATCCTCACAGCCCCTCGCATCCCATCCTCACAGCCCCTCGCATCCCCGCCTCACAGCCCCTCACATCCCCTCCTCACAGCCCCTCACCCCATCTGCACAGCCCCTCGCATCCCATCCTCACAGCCCCTCGCATCCCATCCTCACAGCCCCTCGCATCCCATCCTCACAGCCCCTCGCATCCCATCCTCACAGCCCCTCGCATCCCATCCTCACAGCCCCTCGCATCCCATCCTCACAGCCCCTCGCATCCCATCCTCACAGCCCCTCGCATTCCATCCTCACAGCCCCTCGCATCCCATCCTCACAGCCCCTCGCATCCCATCCTCACAGCCCCTCGCATCCCATCCTCACAGCCCCTCGCATCCCATCCTCACAGCCCCTCGCATCCCATCCTCACAGCCCCTCGCATCCCATCCTCACAGCCCCTCGCATCCCATCCTCACAGCCCCTCGCATCCCATCCTCACAGCCCCTCGCATCCCATCCTCACAGCCCCTCGCATCCCATCCTCACAGCCCCTCACATCCCATCCATCCTCACAGCCCCTCACATCCCATCCATCCTCACAGCCCCTCACATCCCATCCATCCTCACAGCCCCTCACATCCCATCCATCCTCACAGCCCCTCACATCCCATCCATCCTCACAGCCCCTCACATCCCATCCATCCTCACAGCCCCTCACATCCCATCCTCACAAACTCTCACATCCCATCCTCACAGCCCCTCACATTCCATCCTCACATCCCCTCTCCCCATCCTCACAGCCCCTCACCCCATCCTCACAGCCCCTCACATCCCATCCTCACAGCCCCTCACATCCCCTCCTCACATCCCCTCTCCCCTTCCTCACATAGCCCTTCTCCTCAGCCTCACAGAGCCCTTCTCCTCAGCCTCACAGAGCCCTTCTCCTCAGCCTCACAGAGCCCTTCTCCTCAGCCTCACAGAGCCCTTCTCCTCAGCCTCACAGAGCCCTTCTCCTCAGCCTCACAGAGCCCTTCTCCTCAGCCTCACACAGCCCTTCTCTTCAGCCTCACACAGCCCTTCTCCTCAGCCTCACAGAGCCCTTCTCCTCAGCCTCACACAACCCTTCTCCTCAGCCTCACACAGCCCTTCTCCTCAGCCTCACACAGCCCTTCTCCTCAGCCTCACAGAGCCCTTCTCCTCAGCCTCACAGAGCCCTTCTCCTCAGCCTCACAGAGCCCTTCTCCTGAGCCTCACACAGCCCTTCTCCTCAGCCTCACACAGCCCTTCCCCTCAACCCGCTCCTCTTCACTGTGATCTCAGTCTCCAGTGTCCATGTCCACATCACTGTGCTTCTTTGGACTCCGCCTACTTCCTGTGACGTCACCCCTCCCGGCGGCAGCTTCTCTACGAGACTATTCCAGAGCGGAAAGCAGCAGCAACACGTGACGAAGACGGGACACCGGAGAGAGATCAGGGTACAGGGCATACATGGGGTGCGGGCTGTATATGGGGGATACATGGGGTGCGGCTGTATATGGGGGATACATGGGGTGCGGCTGTATATGGGAATACATGGGGTGCGGGCTGTATATGGGGCATACATGGGGTGCGGGCTGTATATGGGGGATACATGGGGTGCGGACTGTATATGGGGGATACATGGGGTGCGGCTGTATATGGGCGTGCTGGAGGTATATGGGGGATACTCGGGGTGCGGGCTGTATATGGGGGATACACGGGGTGCGGGCTGTTTATGGGGGGTATATGGGGTGTGGGTTGTATATGGGGTGCGGCCTTTATATGGGGGCATATGGGGTGTGGGTTGTATATGGTGTGAGGGCTTTATATGGTGGTGTATGGGGTGTGGGTTGTATATGGTGTGAGGGCTTTATATGGTGGTGTGTGGGCTGTATAGGGGGGTATATGGGGTGCGGGCTGTATAGGGGGTATATGGGGTGCGGGCTTTATAGGGGGGTATATGGGGAGTGGGTTTTATATGGTGTGAGGACTTTATATGGTGGTATATGGGGTGTGGTCTGTATAGGGGGGTCTATGGGGTGTGGGCTGTATAGGGGGGTCTATGGGGTGTGGGCTGTATAGGGGGGTCTATGGGGTGTGGGCTGTATAGGGGGGTCTATGGGGTGTGGGCTATATAGGGGGGTCTATGGGGTGTGGGCTGTATAGGGGGGTCTATGGGGTGTGGGCTGTATAGGGGGGTATATGGGGTGTGGGCTGTATATGGGGTGTGGGCTATATTCTGGGGTGCAGACTGTTGTATTACATTTTTGTTTGGGTGGGAGGATCGGTGGCAAAATATATCTCATGACTTCTTCCCTGATCTTTTCTTACCTTACCAACGCCCCTGACAGCCCCTATGGTAAATGTATTGGCTCTTGTCCACTTGCGATTTCCATGTACGAGTGCGATCCGATAAAAAGTCGGATCGCACTCGCACCAGTGTTAAACTATGAGACAGTGTCCTCGTGCTTAATTTTCTCCGGCACGAATCGTGCTTTCGGTGCAATCGCAGCATGCTGCGTTTTGCACAGAGTCTCGGCTCACGCGTGTGTAAAATCGCACTGCACTCGCATGTTATGCGAGTGCAGTGCACGGAGAGACAGATAACGGAGGAGATGGGAGAAAGTGCTCCCTCCATCTTCTCCGCTCCTGTGATGCGATCGCATTACAGTCGCATGACCCTCGGCTGAAACCCGCAGCAGAGGGTCATTAGCATATTGTTTCCGATGCTGTCGCATCGGAAGCGGTGTGCAAGTGGACAAGAGCCCTAAGTGGTATAAACGGTACTGGATATCGGCTCTCACATCTCATATTGGTCTGCAAATATTTTAATATGTCATGTGCATCATGTTCAATTTATACAATAAAAAGGGACAGGAGTCATGGGAAGTGACATTGCATTGTAATAGGATTCCTGTGACTGTTATTTTCTTATTGTGTCTGGGAATTAGATTTCCTTGAAGTTCCACATCACAATCCAGAGGTGCAGAGAGAACATCAACAGGAAAAGCCATAAAATGCAGTTATCCTGATCCCTCCCCTGGAGGCGACTTTACTGGATGGGGGATGAGCAACAAAGGATGGGACAGGTCTTTACAAACAAATGGAAGACTTATTACTGCCTCCCTCCCCCATACCCCTACTCACAAGGATAGTGTGAGAAAACATATGGACACACGGAGGGTGGTTGTAACCCAAAATGAAAACCAGTAGAAAAATCTAATACTGGTTGTCGGCCGTAGCGCCCCTTGTGGGTAGGGACTGGAGTTGGATGCGAGACGACTATGCAGTCTAGTGTGGCAGATATGAGAGCGTCGCTACTGCCTGTTCCTGGGAGGACGTGGAACTGCATAGGGACTGGATTGACTCTCACAGACGGCTCCGTTGTGCTAGGCTGGGCAGTGGCAGGAGGACAGGGAGCATCCACAATAATAACAGCTGAGGTGAACTTAGAGGAAATGCGGGTGTTGGTGTTTGATACTAATGAAGCGTACTATGAGATGTGCCCGCTACTTCTCGTGTAAAGTTGCCTTCCAGAAACTGTGTAGTAAAGAACTGTTGTGTAAAGGCCACTTTACACAATGCGATATCGGTACCGATATCGCTAGTGTGGGTACCCGCCCCCATCTGTTGTGCGAAACGGGCAAATCGCTGCCCGTGGCGCACAACATCGCCCAGAGCAGTCACACATACTTGCCTTCCCTGCGACGTCGCTGTGACCGGCGAACCGCCTCCTTTCTAAGGGGGGCGGTCCGTGCGGCGTCACTGAACCGCCGCCCAATAGCAGCGGAGGGGCGGAGATGAGCGGGACGTAACATCCCGCCCACCTCCTTCCTTCCGCATTGTGGCCGGGAGGCAGGTAGGGGAGCTTCCTCGTTACTGCGGCGTCACACGCAGCGTTGTGTGCTTCCGCAGCAACGAAGAACAACTTCGTTACTGCTGCAGTAACGATAATCGAGAATGGACCCCCATGTCACCGATGTGCGATTTTGCACTTTTTTGCGACGATGCAAAATCGCTCATAGGTGTCACACGCAACGGCATCGCTAATGCGGCCGGATGTGCGTCACGAATTCCGTGACCCCAACGACTTAGCATTAGCGATGTCGTAGTGTGTAAAGCCCCCTTAAGGCTCAGCACACACGGCGAATAATACGGAGAGAGTGGAATGTGATAAAAATCGCATTCCACTCGGACCAATATTACTCTATGGGGCCAGTGCAATTCTTACATCAGTTGGCAATGGAGGAGATGGGGAGATAAATCCCTCCCCTCTGCAGCACTGGCTCTCCCCTCTGCAGCTGTGGTCTGATCACACGATCGGACTACAGTCACATGACACTCAGCTCCCACTGTGCTGCGAGCGTGAGCAGAGTGTCATGCAAGGACTCTCAGTAATCACTGTGTGGCCTCAGCCTAAGGCCTAAGCCACACGGCGAGAAAATCGGTGCGAGTGGAGTGCGATAAAACATCGCATTCCCCTCGAACCAATTCTAACCTGTGTGTCAGCACACATGAGCGATTATTTTCTCAGCCATAATCGGACCGAGAAAACAATCGCAGCATGCTGCGATTGTAAGCAGAGACTCTTTCTCTCGCACCTATTCAAGTGAATGGGGCTAGAGAAAAATCGCACTTCACTCGCGGTACACCGGTGTATTGCCAGTGCAGTGCGAGAATGGCAATAGCCGACTACGGAGGAGAGAGGGATAGAAATCCCTCCCTCCCCTCCTGAGAGCCAGCCCGCCCCCCGCAGCTGAGGTCTGCTCGCAGGGTCGGACCTCAGATGTAGGCACACTCGTATGACACTCGGCTCCTGCTGTGCTGCCAGCACAAGCCGAGTCTCATGCGAGCATCGCAGTAGTGCCCCGTGTGGCCCCAGCCTAATAAGAACTCAGTCTCAGTTTCCTCCACGATTCGGTCCTGGCCTGCCCAAGACAGTGGCAAGAAGCGTCCCTCCTGAGAGGAATGAACAGCACCGCACCTCTCCACACACCCAGCCAGGACCACAACAGTTTTCCTCTGAAGTGGGGCCAGGTCGCCTATGGGAAGGAAGCCTTTGCCTGTGACTACCGCCTACTGGCCCTAGTTCACATTATCACAGTAGGGGCTGGGGCACAGACAGCACTGGGAGATCATAGACATCACAAGAGCACACCGCACTGGGGGTGGCACACAGCACTGTGGGGGAAGGCATGTTCAGGATGTTGGGACGGGAGCCCAACATGTGCTAACCCTGCCCACAAAGTAAGTTCTCAGCGTGAGGACCTAAATGTTTGCCCACGCAGCGTTCATTAATGAATGCTGCGTGCGCATCCTCGCAGTGTACATGGGGATTTAAAGGGATGGCATCCAGCATGTTGCGGCTGCCTGCCTGAGCGCTTCGGTCCCCAGCAATCTGCCTGGGGGCTACAGAAAAGGTCCCCACCCCTGGCTTAGACCATACTGAGCTGCAAATATAAATAAAAAAGGAACAGATCTGTCTAACAGCAAATTAATAGCACTTAAAAAAATGTTTCGGACACCATTAAACAAGATAATACTATATACCCAAAAACTACAACATTTCCAAACAAAACCATTCACATTTGATAAAAAAAAATGTTAGGGTATCTGAAACGTCAAGACAAAATAATGAAAGACATCACTTTGTCATAATGTGGTACATTTATCGGACCCTGCTCCAGAGACGCCTGCTTCTACCACTAGGTGCCGCTGTACTGACTCTCAGGGCAGCACTGGTGATATAGGAGGTGGTGATGTTTTTTGCAATTGGCGGCTCAGTTGCCACACGAGAGTCTAATAAAAGCATCCATCTAGAACATTCCAGAACAGTTTTCCTTCTGTTTGTGACTTTTTTACATTTATTATTTTCACAGTTTTGAAATCGAGGCAAATATCCGAGGAAGATTCATCTTGAAGCCTTAATGGAGAAAAGAGAAAGGTGTGTGTGGGGAGATGAACGGCGCAAAGAGGAGGATCCTACAGGTAATCGCTCCGGCAAGGAGTAATGACTAGTGATGGCCGGACCCGCAGATACCCGGGATCGGCAGATGCAACCAGGTCTATAGGGACCTGAATCAGGCGCTTTAAAATGGTGATAGAAGAGAAAGGGGGATTAGAGCAAACACACTATACTTACCAGTCTCCCACATGGCTGTAACGCTACTTCCAGGGCCGCTCATTATCCTTCATACATATGCACTGCTTACCTCGTCCACTTGTTGTCCCGGTGTTTGTGATTGGTTGCAGTCATACTGCGCCCCCCACCCTGTGTGACCGCATGTCTGACTGCTTTCAATCACAGATGCTGTGTGAGTGCCTAGATTAGTGTAAAAATAAATAAATAAAATTGGCTTAGGGTCCCCCCATATTAGTATACGTAGCACAGATAAAGCATACGGCTGCAGCACCCAGCTGTGTGCTTATCTTGGCTTTGTAACAAAATAAGAAGGACCGCATGCGGCTTTTTATAATTAAATAAATATTTTCTAAAAATCGGCATGCGGTCCCCCTCAATTTTGATATCCAGCCATGATATAGCCGACAGCTGGGAGCTGGTATTCTCAGGCTGGACCTCCAGCCTAAAAATAACAGTTTGCAGCCATCCAGGATTGTCGCATCCTTTCGAGGAGCAATCCCAGCACCTTACCCAACTCATCCCAATTGCCCTGGTGTGGTGGCAATTGGGGTAATAAGGGTTTAATGACAGCTCAGCTGCTGCTAAGCCCTAGAGGCATCTATGTGACTCTCCTCCCATTACTAATGTGTAAGTGAAAAGGAATAAACACAAAACACCAAAAAATCCTTTATTTGAAATAAAATACAAAAAATACACTCTCTTTCACAATTTATTAACCCCCAAAACACCCTGTTCTGAAGTAATCCACAAACTATCCCACAAGGAACATGACCACACACTGTGGGCTTTAGGCAAAGACTGAGTTGCAACAATGAACAGTGACATCACTCAAATTATTTGCGGTCACAGCTGGAGGTTCCCACTGTATCTCAGTGCCGTTATACCTGATATAGCAAAATCCTGCTGGTTAGTTCACTTAAAAAAAAAAACAAAAAACCTAAAACAGTTTTAAGGTACCGTATTTTTCGGCCTATAAGACGCACTTTTTTTCCCCCCAAATGTTTGGGGAAAGTGGGGGGTGCATTTTATAGTCTGAATGTAGGGCTGCGGGGAATGAGGGTGGAGGGGGTCATCGGGGGCACGAGCAGGCTGTAGCAGCCTGCCATGACCATGTGGGCCCGCTCATTACATATGCATGCCCATCCCCCCGCCCATCTCAGCGCTGAAGCCGACGCTGACAGGTGGGCGGGGACGCGCGCATAGTAAAGAGCCGGTCCGCATGATCAACCCTGGCAACTACAGCCTGGAGTGATCATGTGTGGCTGTATTCACTGCTCCCCGCGCGTCATTATCAGCGCGGGGTGCAGTGAATCAGTAAACTCACCCGTCACCGTTCCCCTACAGCTTCGTGATGTCTTCCTGTCTGTGCCGATCACCTGATCTTTGTAGAGAGCGGTGAGCACAGCGATGACATCATCGCTGTGCACGCCGCTAGTGTCCACACAGATCCGCTGACCGGCACAGACAGGAAGACATCGCGATGCTGCAGGGGAATGGCACCACACAAGTCAGAGACACTGCTGCTGTGACAGAAAGGAAGATGATCGATGTTGCAGGGATTGAGGAAAGGTGATTATAAACGTTTATTTTTTTTTCTCTGTGCCATAGGATACAGGCCATATACCAGGATGGGGGTATATTATGAGCAGGATGCTGGTATATGAGCACAATGGGGGCATATAGCAGGAGGGGGGTATATGAGCAGGATCGATGCGGGTATAGGAGCAGGATGCGGGTATAGGAGCAGGATGCGGGTATAGGAGCAGTATCATATACAAGGCAGGAGGATCATTACCAGGATGGGGTACCTTAGAGAATTTGGGGACATTACCTACATAACAGTGTCAGCAGCAGATCTTCGTCCCATAACACTGTGTCATGACCACATTTTTTGCTTAAAATTTTATTTTCCTATTTTCCTCCTCTAAAACGAGGGTGTGTCTTATAGTTCGGTGCGTCTTATAGTCCGAAAAATACGGTAATTGCCTCATAGTTTGTCATGGCATGACTTCACCTGTTGCGCCTGGTCCAAGAATTCACCTTGCGAGCTGCTTAGCACAGGGAGAACATCAAATTAACGCTACAATGCAGGGCCCTGGCGCTAGGGAGAGGGGAATGGGGTCACCTCCCAGCATTTACGTGAGGCTGATACCTGCACTCCCTAACGTCTCTAGACAAGTCTTTCCCTCCACATGATGATCACGTGCTTAAGCTCTCGCTGACTCTGAAATCATCCTGACAAGTGAAGGCCAATAAGACGCTAGTCTTGTCACTGCAATTAGACAACATGAGGTAAGGCTGCTTTACACGCTGCGATCTCGCTAGCGAGATGGCTAGCGTGCGTACCTGCCCCCATCGGTTGTGCGTCACGGGCAAATCGCTGCCCGTGGCGCGCAACATCGCTTGGACCCGTCACACATACTTACCTGCCTAGCAACGTCGCTGTGACCGGCAAACCACCTCCTTTCTAAGGACCTCCTTCACTAAGCGACCGCCCAATCAAAGCGGGGGGCGGAGATAAGCGGGACGAACATCCCGCTCACCTCCTTCCTCATTGCTGGCGGGACGCAGGTAAGGTGAGGTTCCTCATTCCTGCGGTGTCACAATAGCGATGTGTGCTGCCGCAGGAACGACGAACAACATCGTACCTGCAGTAGCAACGATAATTGGGAATAGGGGAGCATGTCAACGATTAGCGATTTTGAACGATGTTGCGACCTTTTCCGATCGCACGTAGGTGTCACACGCATTGACATCGCTAACAAGGCTGGATGTGCGTCACGAATTCCGTTACCCCAACGACATCGCTTTAGCGATGTCACTGCGTGTAAAGCGGCCTGTAGGAAAGACAAACAGGAGGAAAGACACAACAAATAACACTGCAGCCGGGAACTTCAGCTGCAACTGAAGTGACACCTCAGCTTTCTTCAGGAACTGGCTCCTTCCAAGTGGACAGTATAGGTATGAGCTATAGCCGACATAGGAAGGCGTGAGGAAGAAGATTTTTATAGCAGAAGGGAGTGGTTGCAGTTGAGATTACAAATACCTGTTAGATCACTGTAGCATACAAGTGAACCTTAACCTTTTCACTGCCTGAAGGAAATTAAATACACTCCAACTCTGCAAACGACAAGCAGACAGAAGCGGATCTGCGATCAACAACACACTGTGACCTTCTGATCCCAGATCCCCTCTGAGGTCACATCAGGTTGTGGCACACTCATGACATAGTCACAGCCAGGAGTAGATTATAACAGAAAGCAGAAAATTCCCTGCGTTTATCCATCCTCATGTGTGCTGCAATGCCATCGCTTCCTAATACATGAACATGTGGCTCCTCCACCCTGCACTGTGCAACTTGAGGTAGTCACCGAGGCGGTGCAAGGAGCTGTAACAGGCACTGCTTAGAGAGAGAGAGATGTCTGATACAAGGGGCTGCTGATAAGTCTTTGGCTTTGTGATCTTTTTTTGTTTCCATGGCAACGAATGTTACATCACATGAAAGGCTTATGTGTGTAATATGTTTTCAAACTTTTGTGTTTGTTGCTTATGCCAACAGTGTTCTACGCACGCGGAGTTTAATGCGTTATTCACAGCAACTGAGAGCAGAGGAGTGGTAAAATTCTTGTTTCTGCAAAGGAAGTCCGCGAAGGATATTCATGGTGATATGTCGCAGACATTGGGGGATCAATGCCCTTCATATTCCACAGTTAAGAATTGGGTTGCCAAATTTAAAATGGGCCACTTCAGCACCAATGATGAGAAACGTCCTGCACAACTGAGAGTGGTTGTTGATTTTGTTGTTGTTTTTGGAGATCGTCGATGCTGTACTCAACCTCATACTGGAGAATCCACAAATTTCAGGTAAAGTTACAGCAGACATCATGGAGATTTCCCGTGAACATGTTTGTGTCACTCATTATCCATGACCATTTGGACATGAAGCTATTAAAAACTTCCTGGATCGACTGGTCACTATGGATGAGACCTGGATTTATTTGTATGACCCTGAAAACAAGGAGAAGTCAAAAGAGTGGAGGCACAGTGGTTCTCCTTGTCCAAAGAAGTTTAGGCTGCAAAAATCAGCCACTAAGGTGATGGCATCTGTGTTCTGGGATAAGGAGGGTGTGCTGCTAGTGGACAACCTTCAAAAGGTGTCCACCATCAATGCAAGGAATTACATTGAACTTTTGGACCAACTGAAAGCAGCTCTGAAGGCCAAAAGGCGTGGCAAGCTGTCCAAAGGAATCTTGTTCCTGCAAGAGAACGCCTCCGCTCACACTGCACAAGCGACCACGGCAAAACTGACAGAGCTGGGCTTCCAGCTGGTTAACCACCCACCTTATTCACCAGATTTAGCTCCCTCCGACTATCATCTGTTTCCAAACCTGAAGAAACACCTTAAGGTACCAAATTTCACACCATTTCTGATGCCACTGCTACGGATGCCTGGTTTGAGGCACAACCAAAATCCTTCTTTTTGCTAGGCTTACAGAACCAGGAATACCGATGTAAGAAGTGTGTTGACATTAGTGAAGAGTATTTGAAATAAATGTAAAGTTTCATCATCCTATCTCGTTTCTTTCTGGGTAAAGCCAAAGACTTATCAGCAGCCCCTCGTACAACCCTCTACTGTCCCTGAAGACTGAAAGCGACCGGCTGCAGGGAGAATATAACAAGTTTATTGAGGCTCATTAACTTTCATTTTGATGTATACTGATGGTTTTTCTGTTCTCTTATGCGGTTTCCTATTGCAGAACATTCTCTATTTACACAAAGGGATACGTTGCCAACAATGATTATTTTTACGCACGTATAAAATATTCGATCATTTTGATGAGTTATTAATAATATTGTTACATACAATTTCTATGACATTTTCTACTTTCTTATATTTGTAATTTTCATATTTAGATTACTTAAATTTTTAAGTTTATTTTGTTTAAAAATGAAATCCGTTTTCTTCTTGGCAGATGACTGTACCAGCAGCTCCGAAGGACATCTGATATCTTCACATTGTAAAGCAGATGATTGTAGCAACACACAAGATACATATGAAGAGCATGGAAACATCTCAAATATACTCTGTCCATCAAAGGAAAGAACTATCACCTGATCCTGTTAAAGAACTATCTCCTAATCCACCACAGACTGTTAAGCAAACCAATAGTGTCAGAAATGTGAAAGATCAAAGAGCGCACACAAGGTTGAAAACAATTTCATGCTCCGAATGTGAGAAATGTTTTACAGATAAAAAGAAATTTGCTTATCATTGGAGAAATCACATAGGAGTGAAGGCATTTTCATGCTCAGAATGTGGGAAATGTTTTATTAGCAAATCTCATCTTCATAGACATGAGATAAGTCACACAGGGGAGAAGCCATTTGCATGTTCAGAATGTGGGAAAAGTTTTAATATCAAATCTCATCTTCATAGACATGAGAGAATTCACACAGGGGAGAAGCCATTTTCATGTTCAGAATGTGGGAAATGTTTTAATATCAAATCTAATCTTCTTAAACATGAGAGAATTCACACAGGGGAGAAGCCATTTTCATGTTCAGAATGTGGGAAATGTTTTAATAGCAAATCTTATCTTCTTACACATGAGAGATTTCACACAGGGAAGAAGCCATTTTCATGTTCAGAATGTGGGAAATGTTTCACAGAAAGATCTTCTCTTCTTAGACATGAGAGAATTCACACAGGAGTGAAGCCATTTTCATGTTCAGAATGTGGGAAATGTTTTACAGGTAGGCCTTCTCTTCTTAGACATGAGAGAATTCACACAGGGGTGAAGCCATTTTCATGTTCAGAATGTGGGAAATGTTTTACAGGTAGGCCTTCTCTTAGACATGAGAGAATTCACACAGGGGAGAAGCCATTTTCATGCTCAGAATGTGGGAAATGTTTTAATATCAAATCTCATCTTCTTTCACATGAGAGAATTCACACAGGGGAGAAGCCATTTTCATGTTCAGAATGTGGGAAATGTTTTAATAACAAATCTCATCTTCTTAAACATGAGCAAATTCACACAGGGGAGAAGCCATTTTCATGCTCAGAATGTGGGAAATGTTTTAATAGCAAATCTAATCTTTCACATGAGAGAATTCACACAGGGGAGAAGCCATTTTCATGCTCAGAATGTGGGAAATGTTTTAATAGCAAATCTAATCTTTCACATGAGAGAATTCACACAGGGGAGAAGCCATTTTCATGTTCAGAATGTGGGAAATGTTTTAATAAAAAATATCATCTTCCTAAACATGAGCAAATTCACACAGGGGAGAAGCCATTTTCATGTTCAGAATGTGGGAAATGTTTTAATAACAAATCTCATCTTACACATGAGAGAATTCACACAGGCGTGAAGCCATTTTCATGCTCAGAATGTGGGAAATGTTTTAATAGCAAATCTAATCTTCTTTCACATGAGAGAATTCACACAGGGGAGAAGCCATTTTCATGTTCAGAATGTGGGAAATGTTTTAATAGTAAATCTTATCTTCTTACACATGAGAGATTTTACACAGGGGAGAAGCCATTTTCATGCTCAGAATGTGGGAAATGTTTTAATATCAAATCTTATCTTCTTACACATGAGAGATTTCACACAGGGGAGAAGCCATTTTCATGCTCAGAATGTGGGAAATGTTTTAATATCAAATCTAGTCTTCTTAAACATGGTAGAATTCACAGAGGGGAGAAGCCATTTTCATGCTCAGAATGTGGGAAATGTTTTACAGAAAGATCTTCTCTTCTTAGACATGAGAGAATTCACACAGGGGAGAAGCCATTTTCATGCTCAGAATGTGGGAAATGTTTTACAGATAGATCTTCTCTTGTTACACATGAGAGAATTCACACAGGGGAGAAGCCATTTTCATGCTCAGAATGTGGGAAATGTTTTAATATCAAATGTAACCTTCGTACACATGAGAAAATTCACACAGAAAAGTAATTTTCATGTTCAGAATGTGGGAAATGTTTTATTAGGAAATTACACCTTGTTAGACATCAAAGAACTCACACTGGGAAGAAGCTATTTTAAGCTCTTGGTGACTAAACCATTTTTTTTTTTCTGATAATGGTTTTTATTACCTGCCATGTTCTATTTTATGTTAGTCATACATTTAAGTTACTATGTTTGACTTTTATGTTTAAACCAGGGGCGGGGATTATTTGTAAATTTCTACTAACCTTCGACAGCAGCACAAAATTAGAAATGTGAAAATTACCCTCCTAAATTTGATCAAGCAATTAATTAAAGGGAACCTATCAGGTCCCATATGCCTTGTAGCCTACAAGCAGGGTGATGTGTGGCCTAGAAATCCCTTCCTACCCATCCCTGTATTGTAATTTTGTGTAAAATTAATTTGTAAAAAAAAAGTTTTATAAGTTGCATGTTCCATATGTAAATGAGCAGAATGACTAGTCCCGTGGGCATTGCTTCACCCCGTCTTTTTTGCCCTCTTTCTGTGGTAACACGCCCCTGTAGGCAGAATTATTATTATTATTTATTATTATAGCGCCATTTATTCCATGGCGCTTTACAAGTGAAAGGGTATACGTACAACAATCATTAACAGTACATAACAGACTGGTACAGGAGGAGAGAGGACCCTGCCCGCGAGGGCTTACAGTCTACAGGGAATGGGTGATGGTACAATAGGTGAGGACAGAGCTGGTACCATGGATTTACATGAGTGACATCACCATGAGCTCCTGAAAATCGTGCGCACTTCTTATTTGCGCAGCTTTCTTATCCGGGTGTACGCTTGTCGGATTCACAAGCGCACTGCGCGTGATCTGAAGCCTCCTGCTCTTCAGACCATGCACAAATAGAACAAACAGAGCAGTGTATATGGATTTCATCGAAGATGATATGCAACAACTTCAATAAACATATGCATAAAAGAGAAACAGAAGTCTTTTAATTTGCCTGAATAGCCCTATACCCCATGATCACAAAATCACCAATCATAAGCGCTAGTGCACCTGAAAATTATTTTAATTGGTCAGACACAAGAAATAACAGGGGTATAGACAATTATAAAACATTAAGAAAAGGTTTTTAGACAAGGAGAGGCGAATAGATTCCCCATGTGGGGCTGCATGCAAAAGGTATAGAGGTATAGGAGATATACTAGCTCCCCACAATGGTACGTGCTGGGCAATAAGGTAAGATTCAATATACAGCCAGCTTACCCCCAAAGGGGTGATACACTGGACAGAAACACAGAGTTTAAATATCAGTAAAACAGAGGGTGCATACATAATCACCACAGCACAAGAACCAAGAAGGGGCTTACCAGAGTGGATGAGAACACATGTGGGCACACATGGGGAACAGTCCCAACACGTATTTCGTGTAATGACTTCCTCGGGGGACCGTGGACAACAAGGGGACATGTGAGTATTATATCTGCAGCACCTGTCGCGGTTCCATGGGGCAGGGATGCACGGCACCGGTGTGGGCGGCTACTCCAGCGTCGCCTGGGCTAGGGAAACTCCCTTAGTGACGTCAATGTTACCCAGGGGACGCTGAGAGGAGAGCCGCACCCACTGCGCATGTGCAATCCCGCAACCAGGGAGCGTGACTACAGATGCCATGTCATATACTGGCAAGAGTAAAGGCAAGTCGTACAGTTTATACAAAACAGGCTAAGAGCATCATAAAAAATAGGAATAATTAACACTTCATTGTAGTTATAGTATCGCAGCAATAGCTGAGATTACACATATGAAGTAGATCACCATATCATAATATAAGTTAATAATACAACTGTAGAGTGATAGAATAAGTTCATACTCAGTGATGATCATATATAGAAGTTTTTTTCCTTTCTATTTTTCTCTCTTTTTTTACTGAGCAGTAGGACAATGGTTTTAGGTATGACATAGGGGTCATCAGGCAAGGACACAAAATAGGAAAGACGAGGTAAACTGTGAAAAACCAAATACAGGGGAAAATTTTTAATTTAGAAAAGGAAAAAAATAAAAATGATTAAAAAGACTCGAATAAAGCGACCGACACATAGATCACACAGCCAACATAGAGCGCATTAAAGCCAATAAATCGCAGAAGAGACATCCTGGATCATAAGAAACACGCAAAAGTCTGTCTCTCATTCAATCCACTGGGTACCACTGTGTCGAGAAGAAAAATCCACCGAAATTCCGCCCATACCAACACCTTATGAATATCCCCACCTCTAAGTCCAAGGTACACCCGGTCGATCCCCCTCACCTTAAAGCCTGAGGGGTCTGAACCGTGATGCAACCTGAAGTGGCGGGGAATAGTCTTTAGGGTATCAACATCCTCTGGTTTTGCCTGCGGCAATAATATCCCTGATATGCTCCCTCGTCCGGACCCTAAGTTCACGACTTGTGAGTCCGACATATATTAAATTGCATTCACACATGGCGTAATAAATTACGCCCGTGCTGCTGCAAGAAATATAGTGTCGGATCTCGAACGTTTTCGATCCATTGGAGGAAGCAAAGGATGTCGCCCTGATAATGTTGCCATGACGGCACACGAGGCATGAGCCACATGGAAAGGATCCACATCTGGAACGTCCAGTCGAGAATGGTAATTTATTTCGTGTCACATAGTGACTGTGGACCAACATATCGCACAGGCTCCGGCGCCGACGAGCCGTCATAAGAGGTCGCTCGGGTAGTATATCCATCAAAACAGGTTCTGTTTTTAACACAGACTAATGTTTTGTGAGGATACCTCAAATGTGGTCCCACTGACGATTGAAGGAAGAGACAAAACGAACCCTCGGCTCAGCACGTCGTGTCTTGTCGGGGTTAAATCTCAACAGAAGTTGGTCTCGCAAGGCCGATTTGGCACGTCTATATGCCTTCTTAATGGATCTAGCACTGTAGCCTCTCTCTAAAGCTGTCACGCATCTCACCGGCTCGATCCTCAAATACACTCTTGTCAGAACAAATCCGTTTCAAACGGATAAATTGTCCTGTAGGGATGGCATTAATAGTGGATCTCGGATGGCTGGAGGAAGCGTGCAGCAGAGCATTCACAGAGGTCTTCCGGTAGATATCAGTGGTCAGGAAACCCTGATCACCAATAGATATGCTAATATCCAAAAAGTAGACCTTAGCCAGATCAGCCTGGAATGTGAGATAGATGTTATAGGAGTTGGAGTTCAAGTGACGTACAAAGCCCTCAAGCTCCGAGGCGGCTCCCCCCCAGATGACAAAAATGTCATCAAAAAGCACAAAGCATGTATAAGGCCCTGTGCACACACTGCATTTTTTACTGCAGTTTTGCTGCAGAAAATGTTCATAAGCTTGCTGCAGTCCTTCCCCAGCAAAACCTATGTAAAAAAAATGCTGTGCGCAGAGTGCGTTTTTTTTCACCTACAGCTTTTGCTGCAGGATTTCTGCAGCAAAAAGAATGTGCATGTCACTTCTTTTTCTGCAGATCCCTGTGGTTTTTGCCGTAGATAATGGTCAAAAAACGCAGGGAACAACCCGGGTACTGTGTGTGTATGTATGTGTATGTGTAGATATAGAGATATAGATAGAGATAGATATAGAGATGTGTGTGTCTACCCATATCCTGTCCACCGCCATTAACTTGAGAACGGCGGCAGCTATAGGCATAGAAGTGGTGTCTAGGTATAGTAAAGTAGCCATGCGCTATGCAATGAAACCACCTATAGCGCCACCTGGTGGAAAACAACGGAGTTACCATATTTATCTCGAAAACGAAATGAGAGAGAATAAAAGTGAAGTTAAAAATTGTCTTCATGAGGTATCGCTTCACATCCGCAGCCTTGTGAGTTTTACACGTTCTAATCATAGCATTTCTGTATGCAAGGTGTCGATTCGTATTGAATTGATGATGCCTACAACTTTGTAATTCACTTTTTTTTCTCTATCTCATTCCGGTTTTGAGATAAAAATGCTAACTCCTATAGCTGCCACCGTTCTCAAGTTAATGGCGGTGGACAGGATATGGGTGGACACATATATATATACACACACACATACTGTATATATATTGATATTATTGGGGGACACTTCCCTCTACAATCCCCCTGTTGTCAGTATTGTTGACCCGATAAAGTATCACATGAGAGAAGTGTCGGAACATATTTGTCTACTCAACTTTATTGTTGATGATGGAATGAAGTAAAATATTGCACTTAGGTATAAAGATATCACCCATCTCATCTCTTTCCTGTCGTTCACCGGAATCTACAGTCTCCATCCACAGAATACAGTCTGTCTTTCTGAATCTTCTGTTTTGCCGTTGCCGATATCTGCGTCTCCCAAATTAGTCTTCTTCCAAATTTTACTGGTCAGACTCTGGAGTGGCTGTACTTTAACAGTCCATAGGAGAGCTCACAACTTTTATACACCCCTTAACCTGCCAGCATTTCTGTACTTTTACTGCACCTTGCTTCTACAGGGCTTTGGGTACATCTGGCATGATGGGACTTTCTTTGTGTCAAAATCTGTAGTCTCTTTGGCAGTAAGGGTTATTCAGCAGGTGCCCTGGACTGTTCAGTCATAGTCATAGTAGCCAGAATTTTCTTATATATATACAGTCATATGAAAAAGTTTGGACACCCCTATTAATGTTAACCTTTTTTCTTGATAACAATTTGGGTTTTTGCAACAGCTATTTCAGTTTCATATATCTAATAAATGATGGACTCAGTAATATTTCTGAATTGAAATGAGGTTTATTGTACTAACAGAAAATGTGCGATCTGTATTTAAACTAAATTTGACAGGTGCATAAGTATGGGCACCTCAACATAAAAGTGACATGAATATTTTGTAGAGCCTCCTTTTACAAAAATCACAGCCTCTAGTCGCTTTCTGTAGGTTTTAATGAGTTCCTGGATGAAGATATTTTTGACCATTCCTGTTTCTGAACACTCAGATCGAGGATCCGGTCCCTCAAGGGGCTCTTCTTGGCGTTCCCACTCCAAGCAACCTAAACCCAAAGGACCTCGCTCTGTACAGGCCCCCTCAGCATGACGCCAGGTATCCCTCAGATCCCACTCCTGTGGGAGGGCGGCTTCTGCTTTTTCAGGATATCTGGCTAGACCACACTCACGATGCTTGGGTTTGAGAAATCGTCACCTCAGGTTACACGATCGATTTCCATTCCCTGCCGGCCAACAGGTTTCTGCGTTCTCGTCTTCCAAAGTCCAAAACGCAAAGCCAGGCCTTATTTCAGGCCATAGCCTTTTTTACAGAAAGCAAATGTTATCATTCCAGTGCCCCTGGAACAGCGCGGCAAAGGTTTCTATTCAAACCTTTTTGTCGTTCCCAAAAAAGATGGCTCTGTCCGCCCTATCTTGGACCTCAAACGGCTGAATAAATTCGTACGGATTCGAACTTTCCGAATGGAATCATTGAGAGCAGTGCTAGCCGCCATGGAACCTGGAGAATTCCTAGCTTCCATAGACGTTCAAGATGCTTATTTACACATTCCCATATGTGTCTCTCATCAACGGTTCCTTCGCTTTGCCGTAGGACATTGTCATTTCCAATTCAGGGCCCTCCCCTTTGAGCTGGACACTGTGCCTCGGGTCTTCACAAAGGTCATTGCAGCCGTCATGTCCATTTTACACCCCAGAGGCATCCTGGTCGTTCCCTATTTGGACGACCTTCTTGTCAAAGGGAGCTCTCTTCACGTTTGCTCAGAAAGCGTGAAGATTTGCCTAGACACGCTGTCAAAGCTAGGGTGGCTTATCAACTTCAACAAGTCATCCCTCATTCCTCATCAGCGCATCATCTTTTTAGGTATGCTGATAGACACGGCTAAGTCCCGGGTTTTTCTTCCAGAGGACAAGAGGTCTTCCCTGATCCAGGCCACCCAATCCCTCCGCTCTCGCCGTCACACATTCCTTCGGAATGGAATGAGAGTGTTAGGCAAGATGGTCGCGGTCATAGAAGCCGTGTCCTTTTCCCAATTCCATCTGCGCCCTCTACAACTGGATCTTCTATCCTCCTGGGACAAGAATCCAGCTTCCCTGGATCGGTCAGTCCGCCTATCTCGGTCTGCGCTCAGCTCCCTCGTCTGGTGGACTCAAGCCTCATCCCTATCTCAAGGGAAGTCCTTCCACCCGGTCCACTGGCAGGTAGTCACGACGGATGCCAGCCTGATAGGCTGGGGGCGGTGTTTTTCCACCACACTGTTCAGGGGCGCTGGTCTCCTTCTGAGTGATCCCTGCACATCAATGTTCTGGAGATCAGAGTCATATTTTTGGCCCTTCAGAATTTTCAACCCTTACTATTGGGTCTCCCTGTTCGGATCCAGTCAGACAATGCCACGGCTGTGGCTTACATCAACCGTCAGGGAGGAACTCGCAGCAAGGCAGCGATGAAGGAAGTATCCAGGATTCTTCTTTGGGCAGAGAAGCACATCCCCATAATTTCAGCTGTCCATATCCCAGGGGTAGACAACTGGGCTGCAGACTTTCTCAGCAGGCAAGGTTTAGTAGCATGGAAATGGTCCCTCCACGACGAAGTGTTCCATCAGATCACTCTTCGTTGGGGACTCCCGGATGTGGACCTCATGGCGTCTCGAATGAATGCCAAAATACGTCCCTTCATATCTCGGTCGAGAGACCCGCTAGCGCTTGGCTCCGACGCTCTAGTCTTTCCATGGTCGCAGTTTCGCCTGCCCTACATCTTCCCTCCGTTTCCTCTCATTCCGAGAGTAATCAAGAAAATCAAAGTAGAGGGAATCCCGGCGATCCTCGTGGCCCCGGACTGGCCCAGGAGAGCCTGGTATCCAGAGCTCCTCCAACTTCTCAGCGACACTCCCTGGCGTCTTCCCGACCGCCCGGATCTTCTGTCGCAAGGTCCAATATTCCACCAGAATACAACACAGCTGCATTTGACGGCGTGGCGCTTGAATCCCTGATTCTAGCCAAATCGGGTCTTTCTTCCAGGGTAGTTCATACCATGCTTAATGCTTGGAAGCCTTCCTCCGCCAGTATTTACCACAGGACCTGGAAGACCTATCTTTCCAGAAGCAGCTGGCTTCTCGCCCTCTGGTCCGTACCTTTCTTCAAGGGGTAGCACATTTGGTCCCTCCTTATCGCCACCCCTTAGATCCCTGTGATCTGAATCTGGTTCTTGGAGTCCTTCAACTTCCTCCTTTCGAACCTCTGAGAGAAATCTCTTTTCAACGACTGTCTTGGAAAGTTGCCTTTTTAGTCGCTATTACCTCTATCAGGCGAGTGTCCGAACTGGCAGCTCTTTCCTGTCGCTCACCTTATCTGATATTCCATCAGGATAAGGTAGTCCTTCGGCCTGCCCCCGCCTTTCTTCCGAAGGTCGTATCCTCCTTCCACTTGAACGAGGACATTATGTTGCCGTCATTCTGCCCGATCCCGGTCCACTCCTTTGAAAAAGCCCTTCACACTCTAGATCTTGTCAGGGCTTTGCGGATCTACACCTCCAGAACAGCACCGTTGCGCAAGTCCGATGCCCTCTTCGTCCTCCCAGTAGGACACAAAAAGGGCAACCCGGCATCTAAATCCACGATTTGTCGATGGATCAGGACTGCCATCTGTGAGGCATACAAAGCACGAGGTGCCGTTCCCCCTCAATCTGTGCGGGCCCACTCTACGCGAGCAGTGGGTGCTTCCTGGGCTATCCGCCATCAGGCTTCGGCGGCCCAACTTTGCAAGGCCGCTACCTGGTCCAGTGTGCACACATTCACAAATTTCTACAGAGTGCATCCGCATGCATCCGCAGATGCTGCTCTTGGAAGACAAGTCCTTCAGGCGGCAGTGGCCCATTTATAAGTGGCCACTGCTCGGTTCTTGACAGTGTATTGATATGTGTTCACTGCAGTTGCAGTTGTTAGTCGGCGCTTAGTCTGATGTTATACACTGTTAATAGTTCAGTTCCCACCCAGGGACTGCTTTGGGACGTCCCACTGTCTGTGTCCCCCAATGAAAAGGCGAGAAAGGAAAGGACATTTTTGTGTACTCACCGTAAAATGTCTTTCTTGGAGCCTTTCATTGGGGGACACAGCTCCCGCCCTTGTGGTTTTGGTTGTCCTTCTCCTACTGCTTTTACACCAAACTGAGCTAGTTCCCACCTAGCTGGGGTATATGCTGTGGGAGGAGGAGCTAACTCTTTTTTAAACCTAGTGTCAAGCCTCCCCTGGAGACAACATATAACCCACTGTCTGTGTCCCCCAATGAAAGGCTCCAAGAAAGACATTTTACGGTGAGTACACAAAAATGTCCTTTTTCTGTTAGTACAATAAACCTCATTTCAATTCAGAAATATTACTGAGTCCATCATTTATTAGATATATGAAACTGAAATAGCTGCTGCAAAAACCCAAATTGTTATAAAGAAAAAAGGTTAACATTAATAGGGGTGCCCAAACTATTTCATATGACTGTATGTGTCACTATATGACATGTTGCTTATTTGTGCCTATAAAATAAAGCCGTGTTCACACGTTGGATAAATTCTGTTTCTTTTTTGTTTCTGCCGCTGTCTGCACCAAACAACACAATAACTATCTTCTCTGGTTATTCCATTTTTGCTGTATTTTTTATGCCTTTTCTCCATTATTTAATGCATGTTTGGTTCAGATGTGAATCTGCGTTTTTAAGTGTTTTTATAGTACAGAGAAGCTTCTTGTTGCATTTTTTTAAGCTCCACATAGAAAAAAAAGAACTAAAACCGCAGAGTTCAGTGGTGTCTTTTCATGGAATCACATCCACTTTGCTTGGATAGATAAACACAGCAGAATAAATGTGCAGTAAAACAGCAGAAAAAAATGCAGCATTTACACAACATGTGAACATGGACTAATTGTCCAAGCAAAGTGGATGAGACGTCTTTTGCGTCTAAAGACGTTGCTGAACTGTGCGGTTTTGGTGTTTTTTTTCTTTATAAGCTTCAGGATTCACATCTGCAACAAACATGTATCAAATAAGGGGAACAGTGCATAAAAAATATCGCAAAAACACAATAATCAGGGAAGACTGCTATTGCGCTCGTGGTGCGGACACCTGCAGAAAACATGCAGCATTTACACTATGTGTGAACACTGCCTCAACAATACATTTTTATTACATTTTTTATGAGTTTTAATAAAGAAAAATAATAAATTCCGCTATTTTTTACGCCATTTACCGATCCTCAAAAATAATCTGATCGCTCTGTTGCTCGTGTTACAATTACAGGGACACAAAATTTGTCCATGTTATTTGCTGATTTGTGATGTTTATTATTTTACAAAAAAAGTGTAATAAAATGACATTCTATTTTTTTTATTATTTTTAGTAATTTTATTAGAAGTAAAAAAAACAATTTTCCTCTCTAGAATACATGACATAGAGATGCTGCTCTGCAATGGAGCTCTACGTCCTGTGTAATCTGCTGTGCAATCAGAAGCTGCATTCTAGGTTCATATATCTAAAATCCTCCTTCTGCCATCATCAATCCTAGTGGCTCAACAGCTAGAACAGCAAAAAAAGCTAGATGGGCTGCTGGACACATGTTTGAAAGTTGCTGGTTTAATCTAAGGTGGTGAAAATAAAGAAATTTTTATATATATATTTGTATTTTTTCTCATTTCTTTATAGTAGTTTTATGGAATAAATTAATCTCTTCACCTACAAAGAAATGCAGTATTTATCTATCTATTATATATCTATCCCTCTATCTATTATCTATCTATTATCTATCTATCTATCATGTATCATCTATCCATCCATATATCTATCATGTCTCAGCTATCTATCTATCTATCATGTCTGCATCTATCTATTTATCATGTATCTATATATGTATCTATCTTTCCCTCTATCATGTATCTATCTATCATGTATCTATCTATCTATCATGTATCTATCCCTCAATCTATCATGTATCTATCTATCCATATATCTATCTATATATCAATCATGTATCTATCTATCTATCATGTCTGAATCTATCATGTATCTATTTATCTATATATCTTTCCCTCTATCATGTATCTATCTTTTATTTATCTATCTATTATCTATCATGTATCTAACCCTCAATCTACTCCTCAATCTATCATGTATCTATCATGTATCTATCCCTCTATATAGCTATCCATCTATCTATCATGTATCTATTATATATCAATCCCTCTGTCTATCATGTATCTATCCCTCTATCATGTATCTCTTCATCTATCTATCCATCTATCTATTATGTATCTATTATCTATCATGTATCTATCTATTATCTATCCTTCTATCTATCTAACTACCCATGTATCTATCCATCCCTCCGTCCGTCCCTCCATCCCTGCAGTCATCCATCCATCTTTGTAGCTGAATAATCTGCTTCTGGTTTCTCTACTGCAATACAGAGGTGAAGATTACCAAATCTGGGGCGGGACCGGAAGTTCATGGAGTGAGACGCCTGGCTGAGCTCTCCCCGTGGTCACAGCTACATTTGCGGCCATAATTAATTACAAACCCACCGCCGATGCTCCAGAGATGGTGAGGAAGCCCCAGCAGAAGCCGCTGAATGGATCGGTGCCCTCCTCACAGCCTGCTTCAGCATCAGGACCCCTGGACGTGTTCCTCTATCCTGGCGCTGGGAAAACACACGCAGGTAACATGGCGGCAGCACGCCGGGAAACTCTGGAGAGCGACGCCAGACCTCCACAGCAGGAGGGGAGCCTGGGCCATAACGGCTGTATAACACCATAGAACGAGCGGAAGGTACCGGGCAGAGAGGGAGAGGAGGAGGGCACAGGAAAACGCAGCTCCCAGCAGTACACAGCAGAACAGAGGGAGGGGGCAGGACACATGGAGGGAGAAGGCCTACAAGTCCCAGCAGGGAGCCAGGCATTACAACAGCTAAGACAGGAAGCTGACTCCCTGACAATCCAAGATACAAAAACCAAGGAACAACACAGTGACCCCCCACAGACACAGAGACCTGCAGAAGATTTCTGCCTATCTGCTACCCCCCCCTCCCCATGTCCAGATATGCCAGATATGCACAATCAGTCACTCTTTTCTCCAGCACCCCAGATACCCCTCTTTTGCCAGATGGTGACTCTCCAGGTATATCTATGAGGGACTGGAGGTTGTACATGGCACAATTATCTACAAAAGAGGACTTGCAGTCCATGATACAGGAAATCAAGGAGGTTTGCAGAACAGAAATTTCGGCTGTCAGACAGGATATTCAACATGTGGCCCAAAGAGTAGAAACTCTAGAGAATGACCATGATGACACAAGAAATTATGTAGCTAGCCTGCAATCTACAGTAGCAGCACAACATGACACACTCTGTGAATATCAACGTCACCTGGAGGATCTGGACAATAGGGGGCGACGTCATAACATCAGAGTCAGGGGTCTCCCTGAGCATAATGGAGAGGAAAATTTATTTATGGTCCTACAAACCATATTCAACAAAATTCTGAAAGCTCCGCCATCTCATAAAATAAGCTTAGACAGAGCACACAGAGCCCTCCGGCCAAAAAATGCGTCTCAAACACCTAGAGACATCATCTGTTGTGTCACTGATTATAAGCTCAAGGAAGAAATCATGCTACAAGCACGGAGAAGGTGTGTCGCTCCAGCTTCGGGGATGCCACCGGGTCTTCTTCTGCAGCAGTGAAGGCGCCCTCCCCCCTCTCTCTGTGTGGTGAAGACGGGAGCAGACAGGACATACAGGAGGGGAGGGTGCCCTGTGCTGGAGCCTGTGCACTGCAGGAGCAGCAAGTGACAGTAAACTGCTGCTCCCTGTGGTGCCCCATCTGCTGTCTGCCGGAAGGGGCCCTGTGTGACTGGTGGCCATGGTACTCACCAACCCTACACTCCACCGGTGTCCTGCGATGCTGGCATGCCGGCAAGTGACTTGCGTGTAAGCAACACAGCCCATGATGTTAGTGTCATGCGTGGACACTTACAGCAGCATCAGCTATCAGCATATTCCCTTCTCACCATGCACAGGTCATGTGCGTGGGGAGCAATATTCATGGCCTATTTTCAGCTGGATGCACAGCTTCCAACACACATCCATCTGAACCAGGGGTTAGGGCCGGCGGACCCCTGCACTCCCGGGCCCGGTCGCAGTGGTGACTTCTGCGACCGTGGTTGTTATGCTACTGCGTCCAACACCAGATGAAGATAGAACTTTTTGGTGATAACTCTAATTGGTATGTGTGGCAAAAACCAGGCACTGCTCATCACCTGCCCAATACAATCCCAACAGTGAAACATGGTGGTGGCTGCATCATGGGGGTGTTTTTCAGCTGCAGGGACAGGACGATTGGTTGCAATTGAAAGAAAGATGAAAGCGGCCAAGTACAGAGATATCCTGGAAGAAAGCCTCTTTCAGAGTGCTCTTGACCTCAGACTTGGCCAAAGGCTCACCTTCCAACAAGACAATGACCCTAAGCACACAGCTAAAATAACAAAGGTGTGGCTTCAGAACAACTCTGTGACCATTCCTGACCGGCCCAGCCATAGCTCTGACTAAACCCAATTGAGCATCTCTGGAGAGACCTGAAAATGGCTGTCCACCAACGTTCACCATCCAACCTGACGGAACTGGAACGGATCTGCAAGGAAGAATGGCCGAGGATCCCCAAATCCAAGTGTGAAAATCTTGTTGCATCGTTCCCAAGAAGACTCATGGCTGTAGTAGCTTAAGAGGGCTTCTACTCAATACTGAGCAAAGGGGCTGAATACTTATGACCATGTGATATTTCAGTTTTTCTTGTTTAATAAATTTGCAAAAATTTCTACATTTGTTTTTGTTTCTGTCAGGAAGGGTGATGGGCACAGAGAGTACATTAATGAGAAAAAAATGAACTTTTTTGAATTTACCAAATGGCTGCAATGAAACAAAGAGTGAAAAATTTAAAGGGCTCTTAATATTTTCCATACCCACTGTATATTCGCATATGGCTTATGAATCCGTCCGGGGATTGTCATTTGGATAACGCGAGAAAAATGGTGCATGCAGGTATTTTTGGGCCGTCAAAATGACGACTGCGCTGCACAGCGGAGCCAAACAGCAATTGTTGTGTGATTGGTGAGGACAGTTTGCAGAAGGGGAGTTTTTCCAAGAGTGGCGGTGGGACTGTGGGAAGTTCGAGGGGTGAAGTCACAGCTTGGGTGGAGTCTCAAGGAGGACCAAAAATTTTGCCAGTGTGGGGCCCTGAAATTCCTGGCGGCAGCACTAGGAGGGTCTGACCGGGCATCATGGTTTTTTACTGATCCTCCCTTGTGAATTGATTGCCGTTGTGACTCTGGTGGCACAATGTCTCCAGTAGAATGGGCTCCTTTTACAGACACCGATCCAGGGATGCTGGATGCGTCCTCCGTAATGATTCAGCTCGTCTCTCCCCCTTCATTTTGGCCGGTGTGTTGTATACAGATGCCAGATTATTTTCTCTCTGGAGACGGTGAGGTCTAGAACAGCTCTTTTATGTGGCCGTCATGTATTATTTATTAGCTCCACCGCTAGGTCCAGATCGGTTTTTAGACAAAAAAAAAAAGACTTGTATATATGCCAAAACTAAAAAAAAAAAAGCAAAAGAAATTCTAAATATTATTTTCATGGTATAAAAACCACATATAATTGGGGGGAAAAAAAAGAAAAGAAAGAAAAGAAAAGAAAAAAAGAGAACCACCATTAAAGGAAAATTGTTTTTATACCATGAAAGAAGTAGTAATATAGAGTAAGACCCAGTACAATGAGGTTGCCTTAATGTAGCTACTGGGCAGGTATGAGAATGGCCATATGGCCATTCTGATATACTAAACACCTCAAAAAATAATTAGACTTTTTGTTGCTTTTTTCAGTTATTACTTAGGTAGGTGAAGTCTTCTGCAGTGGGAAAAAAAAGTGAATATTTCAATCTGAGAGTTTAGAGTCAATAATGTAGTTACAAGAAACATCACAAGGTGGCAGTAGAGCGCAACAAATTTTAAAGGGAACCAAACATCACGATTTTCATGTATAAGGTGCAGCCAGTGCAGTGCTGCCTGGCACTATCATGCACAATGTTTACATACCATTAAGGTGCTGCTCGGCTGTTTAGTCAGTGAAATCCATCTTTAGAAAGTTTGAAAATTCGTGCACATTTTGATTGACGTGTGCACCTCTCTCCTAATGTCCGCATCCTCTCATCAGCTGTTCTGCAGTCCTGTTGTGACCACGCGCGCTCCCGTGGTCACAACGGGATCTGAAGCAGCGAGGGCGCATGCGCCGCCCTCTCCTGCAAAATACTAAGTACAGCGGGCTTCAGAAACATGGCGCCGGAGATAAGCGCTATGCGCAGGTGCCAACTCCGGCGCCATGTTTCTAAAGAGTGAAATTTACGTACGGCCAGTGACAGGGAGGAACAGGCGGCGGGGGGGGGGGGCAGGGATAAACGTCCATAACACGCCCGGACATTAGGAGAGAGGTGCACACGTCAATCAAAATGTGCACGAATTTTCAAACTTTATAAAGATGGATTTCACTGACTAAACAGCCGAGCAGCACCCTAATGGTATGTAAACAATGTGCATGATAGTGCCAGTACTGCACTGGCTGCACCTTATACATGAAAATCGTGATGTTTGGTTCCTTTTAAGTTGTTTTACAATCTTTTGAAGTATAGTGGAACCTCGCTTAACGAGTAACCCACTTAACGAGAATTTCGCTTAACAAGCAAGGCTTTCTGTAAATTTGTAACTCGATTTACGAGAAAGCTTTGCTGTACGAGCAAAATCCTCACCGCACACACTTCCGGTTCCGTACATCCACTGCGCTCTGACCCGCTCTTGCAGTCCACACAAACACACACAAGCACGCACAAACACACACAAACACACACACACACGCACATACTCACATACAGTATTATGCTCACCTTACCTTCCGTTCCACCGCCGCCCTCATGGTTCTTGTAGTTCCCGGGTACATTGCCACATCCTCGCAGCGAAGTACAAGACCCAGGAGGCCGGCGATGGAACGAAAGGTAAGGTGAGCATATAATATGTGTACCTTCAGTTCCATCGTCAGTCTCCTGGGTCCTGTAGTTCGCCGCTCCACTCCAGGCTGTGCATCGGCAACCATAGCGACAAAGCAGGAACTTCCTGTCACCGCTACTCAAAGGCAACGCGCTGGCCAATCAGAGGCAAGCGTCTCCTGCCTTTGACGTCAGCGCTCTGGCAGCGGAAGTACCTCCCTCATCGTTATGGTAACCCGATACACAGCCCGCACCAGAGAACAGCAAGTCCCAGGAGAACGGCGATGGAACGGAAGGTAATGTGAGCATAATATGTGTACCTTCAGTTCCATCGCCGGCCTCCTGGGTCCTGTAATTCGCCGCTCCAGGATAAGTATCGGTAACCATCGGCGACGAGGCAGGAACTTCCTGTCACTGCTACGCAAAAGCAGCGCGCTGACCAATCATAGGCTCCTGCCTTTGACGTCAGCGCTCTGGATGCGGAAGTTCCTCCCTCGCCGTCATGGTTACCCGATACACAGCCCGTGCTACTGAACAGCAAGTCCCAGCAGGCCGGCGATGAAACGGAAGGTAAGGTGAGCACATAATATGTGCGTGTGAGTTTGTGTGTGTTTGTATGTGTTTGTACGTGTTTGTACATGTTTGTACGTGTTTGTGTGAGTTTCTGTGTGTTTGTACGTGTTTGTACGTGTGTGGATGGGACATTTAACAAGTTGTGGAATGAATTGTCTGCATTGCAATGATTTCCTATGGGAAATCTTGCTTTGCTTAACGAGTAACTTGGTTAACAAGCACAGTCCCAGAACAGATTGTTCTCGTTAACCAAGGTTCCACTGTATATGGTAGATATCACAGATTTGTGCATTTGGTTTCTCTGCGCTTCAATTTGCTATGAGCCGATAAGTGTCCTGTAATATCAGAGCTCAGGTGCTCAGTGATCTCAAGAAAAAAAACGCATGATGGATGCTAAGCGAGAAAATAATCTCACACTCACATGACAAAAGGTTTCCCATACAGATTTCACTCTATGGCTAAGTTCACACACTGCGTTTTTTTGACGCTGCGTTTTTGTGCGTTTTTTGCGGCAAAAACGCACAAAAACACACCCGCGGCGAAAAACCGCAGCAAAAAAACGCATGCGTTTTTACCGCGTTTTAGTACGTTTTTTGCTGCTTTTTGCTGCGTTTTTGCTCACTGCGTTTTTATGTGTTTTTTATCAGTGAAAAAAAGAAAAAAGGTCTGATGTCATTTCCTTCTTCAATATGTTCTTATTCTCCACTAGTGCAGGAGAGCAGACAGCTGCAGAACTACAAAGCTCAGCATGCTCCATCCAGGACTGTATGCTGGAGGGAGAGGCAGGGGGAGCAGAACTACAAGGCTCATCATGCTCCATCCACTAGTATATGCAGGAGAGCAGACACCAGCTGCAGAACTACAAGGCTCAGCATCCTCCATCCAGGACTGCATGCAGGAGTCTTTTGTGCCCCCAAAAAAATGACGTGGGCTTCGCCAAATTTTTGTATGCTAGCCAGGTAGAGCAGGCAGCTACGGGCTGCCCCCAACCCCCAGCTGCCTATTTGTACCCGGCTGCGAACCAACAATATAGGGAAACCCTTTTTTTTTTCATGAATTCATGAATTTCATGAAATAATTTAAAAAAAAATGACGTGGCCTTCGCCCAAATTTTGAGTCCAGCCAGGTACAACTAGGCAGCTGGGGATTGGAATCCGTAATGCAGGGTGCCCAAGCTTTCTGGGCACCCCCACTGCGAATTACAGTCCACAGCCACCCCAGAAAATGGCGCATTCATAGAAGCGCCATCTTCTGGCGCTGTATCCAACTCTTCCAGTGGCCCTGATGCCGGGTGGCTCGCTGGGTAATAATGGGGTTAGGGATAGCTGTATATTATCAGCTGGCAATAGGCCCGAAATTCATGGTGTCACGCCAATATTAGGCATGGCCACCATGAATTTCTAGTAAAGATAAAAAAAAACACAACACACAGAAAAATATTTTATTAGAAATAAAACCCAACACAATTAGTGACTCCATCTTTATTGAAATAAAGAACCTCCTCCGCAGTAATCCTGGGTCAAGGGTCCCGCGCCGTCCAATCCAGATCCAATATCATCTGATCGCTTTGCTGGAAGGCAAAGCGATCAGATGATGTAAGGTTCAAAGGGCTGAAGCATATCACACATCAGCTGATTGTATAAAAGCCGTTTATACAATCAGCTGATGCACCGGTGCAAAAAAAAACAAAAGAAAAAACCCTACACATGTCCGTGCTGTTACGGTTGCTGTGGCACTAGAGACTATGTTCGGATTTCTTGCTACTGCACATGTGCGAGCACTGGAGACTATGTTCGGATTTCTTGCTACTGCACATGTGCAAGCGCTGGAGACTATGTTCGGATTTCTTGCTACTGCACATGTGCAAGCGCTGGAGACTAAGTCCTATCTTGGAGCCATTGCACATGTGCGGGTGACATCATCGCTGACACGAGGTCACATGTCTCTGACACCTTCTATGCCGATTGGTCGCTGGTCATGTGCTTGTGACGCTTTGCTCGGTGATAGGCCAGCGTGACGTCATTCCTGTCGTTCTGGCAGCGGATTGGCTCTGGTGTCCTCCATCTTGGATGAGGCACAAAGTCTATATAAGACCCTGACGCACGCCGCCCAGCGCTCAGTCCTCTTGGTTCATGCCTGAGAGTAGACGCTCTGTGCACGTCCCTCTAGGCATCTCTCTGTCTATGCTAGGTGAGCGCTACCGGCAGGGTAGCGTTCTTATACCTTACAGCTTCGGCTGCGGTCCGTGTCCTTACATCTTAGTGGAGCGGACATAGGCAGGTGCCTGAGGCACATGGTCCGGCTGGGCCTTGAGATTCTACTCATAGGTGGACGTTGCTGCTAGGGTAACGTTCCTTATACTGCGTCTGGCAATTGTTCGTATCCTCGCACACTAGGGGAGCGAACATAGGTAGGAGCTTTATGCGGCTTATGCTGCTGTCCGTCTCTTTTGTACCACTAGTGGAGCGGACCCAGGCAGGTGCCATATCTAGTGGTTCGTGTCCTCACACACTAGTGGAGCGAACACAGGTAGGAGCTTTGTGCGGCTTACGCTGCTGTCCGTCTCCTGGCACCGCTAGAGGAACGGACCTAGGTAGGTGCCATTTCACACTCAATGCTTTTGTCTCTGTGACCATTAACAGAGACCATACCACACACCCTCCAAGTAAGGGAGGAATTGCTTTATTTCCTAATTATATTCCTCTGTGAGTTTAACAGAGGTATTGCACTCTGCACTTGTGCTATTACTATTTACAGTGGCACACTTATATACCCCTTATCCTCTGCCATAGTCTGCAGCAGAGTCTTTGCACGGTGGACCCTGACTGTCTGATATTCCTTTGGGTTTTATTATCAGACAGCCTCCCATAACACGTGCTGACTCCTGTCTGATCGCTGCAGGAGCTGCCGGTAATCATCTGATGAAGTCTCCTGACGGCATCAGCTGATAGCCGGCCGCGGTAAAAAGCCGGCATCTCCGCGAGACTTACGATCAGCTGATGCGTCAGGTGACTGCATCAGGTGATCCACCACCAGGTCTTGCAGGCATCGGACGTGCCTGGGGAGACTGCAAACAGTCGGAGCGGGGGTACCGGGAGAGGAGCTGGGAGCGGACATGGCACCGGGAGTCTGCTGACACGTGAGTATGACTTTTTTTTTCTACTGTCACTTTTGGTTTTGCAGGAGCTGCCATCTCCCGCCCATACATGGCGACGCATGGGAGCAGGACATGGCGCTGGATGGAAGATTAAAGCAGCGGTGTTGGTACCGGGAGGATTCACGCTTCTGTTGTTAACTGACAGAAGGAATCCTCTTCCTGTACATGTCACTTTACTACCCACCCCTTGCGTTTATAGCTGCGTTTTTGGTCATGGAAACGCACCAAAACGCAGCTATAATAACAATTTGCATTTGTCATTGCGTTTTTCAACATCCCATTGCACTCAATGGATGAAAAACGCGGTGAAAAACGCGGAAATAATTGACATGCTGCGTTTTTGTGGGCACCACAAAAATGCAGCTGAAAAAAAAACGCTGTGTGCAGACAGCAAAAATGAAAACTCATAGACTTTGCTGGGGAAGCAAAGTCATGCAGTTTTCTGAGCAAAAACGCACCCGAAAAACGCACAAAAATGCCGCGAAAACCGCACTGTGTGAACTTACCCTAACACAGGGGTGGGGAACCTCCGGCCCGAGGGCCGATGACCTTTTCTGCGGCTCCCGGGCAGATTCCCGGGGGTGGTAGTGGTCCGGCCATGGCCGCAGTCTTTTCCGGCTGCCGGCCCTTTAAATCCCCACATGCGCTGCTTGCGTGCACCAATGGGCTCTCTCGCCAGCAAATGCCAGCGTGCTCAGGACTTACTTTGTGGACGAGTTTAGAGCTCTGCGCTTCCGTCCCACAGCAGCTTCACCATCACCGCTTCCAGCATTGTGTGGCAGGTCTCCGGCGCTGTGTGCCGCCCGCTCACCGTCACTGTGTCCACCTGCTCTCCACCTCTTCGGTGCAGCGTGCCCCCTCCAGTGCTGTGTGCAGCTCTTAGTGCTGTATGCAGCCTCCCCAGTGATGTGTATTACCCCGTGTTGTGTTCCCTCCAATGCCTGTACCACCCCAAGTGCTGTGTACCCCCTATTGATGTCTGTGCTCTGCAAGTGCTGTCCCACCCTACTCCTAGTGATGTCTGTGCCCCCACTTAGTGATGTCTGTGTGCCCCCTTAGTGATGTCTGTGTGCCCCCTAGTTATGCCTGCGGCTGCCCAGTGCTGTCTGTGCCTCCCTAGTGATGTCTGTGCATCCCACACTGATGTCTGTGCCCCCCTAGTGATGTCTGTGCCCCTCTAGAGATGTCTGTGCCTCCTAGTGATGCCTGTGGCTGCCCTGAGATGACTGTGCACCCCTAGTGATGTCTGTGTCCATCTAGTGATGTATGTGCCCCTAGTGCTCTGTGCCACCCTAGTGATGTCTGTGCCCGCCCAGTGCCATCTGTGCACCACAGCAATTCTTATGCCTCCCAGTGACCTAGTGATGTCTGTTCCTCAGCCCCTCTTCTCATGTATATACCCAAGCCCCTCTTGTCGTGTATATACCCCAGCCCCTCCTGTTGTGTATATGCCCCCAGACCCTTCTGTGATGTACATGCCCCCAGCCCCTCATGCGATGTTATGCCCCAGCGTCTCCTGTTATGTGTATGCCCCAACTCCTCCTGTGATATATACATCACAATGGAGATACAAAATGCATATACATCACAGGAGACGATGGCGCATATACATCACATTGAAGATGCTGGGGGCATATACATCACACGCTGGGGCATATACATCACATTGGAGGCGCTGGGGCCATACATATCACAGGAGAGGCTGTGGGATAGACATCACAGGAGAGGCTGGGGGCATATATATCACAGGAGGGGCTGGCAGCATGTATCTCACAGGAGGGGCTGGAAGTATATACTTCACAGGAAAGGCTGGAAGCATATACATCACAGGAGGGGCTGGGGGCTGGGGGATATACATGTCCCCAGCCCCTCGTGTGATGTATGTGCCCCCAGTGTCTCCTGTGCTGTATGTGTCTCCTATGTGATGTATATACAGCCGTCCCAGCATCTCCTATGTGATGTATATACAGCAGTCCCAGCGTCTCCTATGTGATCTATATGCCAACAGCCTCTTCAGTCATGTATGTGTCTCCTGGGATTTATATACAGCAGTCCCTGCGTCTGTTATGTGAGATATATGGTCTACCAATCTTATTATCAAAAAGAGTTGACTGCGCTCCAGACCGAGACAAACCTGGAAAAGCAGTTTTGAGAAGCAACAGAAGTATTCCTGAACATCACAGCCACACCAAAAAGAAGCAGCTCCAACCACCACAGTAGGGGTGAGTTAATTAATTGTTTGACCAAGTATAGCCGGTTCATTTTCACATTGATCATTTTGTACGGCCCTCGAAGGTTGGCAGAAATGTCCAAATGGCCCCCGGCAGAAAAAAGGTCCCCCCCTGCTCTAACAGATTTCACTCTATCAAAAGAGGAATAGGGTAGAGATGAGCGAACCGGTCGCGGTTCGGCTCAAGCTTGGTTCGCCGAACCGAGGTCTGGTTCTAGTTCGGTTCGGCGAACAGCTCGAACCCATAGGAAACAATGGGAGGCAATCACAAACACAGAAAAACACCTAGAAAACACCCTCAAAGGTGTCCAAAAGGTCACAAACAACTCACAACACAACACAAACACATGGGAAAGTGACAAGAACAAATTCTCATGCGAAAACAAAACAGCGTTACGAGGAAAAAGAGGACGAGACACAGATGTAGGCATGGCATGCCCTTCTAAAATTATGTAAAACACTGCAAGGTGACTCCAAGCGGAGTCTCCTTTTTTTCCAAAAATTGGGCCACACAGACACCCCTTCAGTAGCAGCACTTGTGCCACAGTTGTACACTTCACAGGTAGATTTGCATGAAGCACATTCCAAATCCACAAGCATTTACTCTCCCCAGGATGACACAGGGGTAGTAAATTCCTTGTGGATCCATGACTTGTTCATTTTGATGAACGTTAGTCTGTCCACATTGTCACTGGACAGACGCGTGCGCTTATCTTTCAGCACACACCCAGCAGCACTGAAGACACGTTCAGAGACAACGCTGGCAGCTGGACATGACAAGATCTCCAAGGCGTAAGTGGAGAGCTCTGGCCATTTTTCAAGATTTGAAGCCCAAAATGAGCAAGGCTCCATTTGCCAAGTCATGGCATCGATGTTCATTTGGAGATACTCCTGTATCATCCTCTCCAGCCGTTGACTATGTGTCAGACTTGTTGTCTCTGGTGGCCTTGTGTCGCCCGGGGACCAGGGGTACTCAGATCCGGGCCACAGAGTCACTTCTGCGGATATCACGATGGCGTGACCCGGTCTGTGATCCCAGGCTCCACAGTAAAAGGGGATTTGGGTAAGGGAGATTGTCCGGGACGCCACCCACGGTTGTGGTGAAGTTGGAACACCACCGCTGCCTTGGACGGGGATCCCGGGAGCGATGGTATGGGGCAGCTAGATGTTATTTCTCCCCTCCGTGGGTAGGGGGTTGGTTGTCCCGGGGCCCGGTGATGGGGGTAAGCAGGGAGCAGGGCGCAGTGCTGCAGTGCGGTGCCCGAGGGCACGGGTGTACTCACAAGAAAGTCACACGGAGTCACTGGTAAACTAGAATTGCCGGTGTCCGCAGCCTTTGGTACGGGGTGTTAGTGTCCCACACACGGTGCAGCAGCCCTGGTTGTTCTTTCCCTGCAGCAAGTGTCTTTCTCTCCACTCTCTTCCACTGCTCCTCAGCCGGGAACGGGGAATCCACTCCCCTGTAGTGATCCGGGTACCCAGGTACCGAGGGGCCACCGCCCTGCTCCGGCTACCTGTTCTGGCCCCTTCCTCACTACGGCCTGTCCCGGCCCTTTCAGAGCACACTTCACTCCCAGCCGGGAGCTACAGCTTCAGACTTCCGTCCTGTCTGCCTCCACACACTCTCTGCTCCAGCCCCTCCCCTCTCCTCTGCTTTTCCCTTACACTGGGGGCTGTGCTTTGTCATGCTGCACCGGTGTGAGATCATATTACCAAGGAGGATTAACTCTTTCTGTGACAACCTGGCTGTGCCAGGGCGTCACACACCCCCTTGGTAAAACACGGCCCGTCCTCGGGCCGTCTAGGCACCGACATTTTATTAAACTGGAAAAGATAAAACATCAAACACAAGCATGTTCAATCCTCCCACAACGGGATGCACATTACTTTAACGTTGCAACAACAAATAACACTTTTAATAATAACAGGTAACGTAACGGGTCCTTTAGTCACCCACCCAAACAACCTAGCCTTGGTGCTGCCCCAAAAACCCAGGCAGCACCCCTTGACCCCAGTCCAGAAACGGTTCCAGGTTGGTCAACGGGACCGGTACTTCGCTGCCGTTGCGGCCGGGCGGACTGCCGGAGCCGTCGTCATCTCCGTCGCGGCCGGGCGGACTGCCGGGGCCGGTGGCAGGGTGGTGACAAAGGTGAGGCCTGGGGACCCCAGGTCTGGGTCCTCCCCAACAGGCGCTGCGGGCTCCGCTACCGGTAACAGGGGTAACGGCTCGGTGCATCGCTGCGGCGGCCTCTTCCAGGAACCAAATGCTGGCAGAGTCCTGGCGTCCCTGCTTCCACAGTCCTTGTCACATAAACTGCAGTTCCTTCTTTCTGCTCCCCCTTGGTACTTGGGAGCAGTCCTTCTAGCAGCTTTTAAAGTTTCCCTTTCGCTTCCGGTCCTCCGGAGCTTCACTTCCGCCCGCGTTCTCGGGGGGGCGGAGCCTCTTTTTCGCGCCCGCCGCTCGGAGAAGAAGGCGCCAAGCTGTTGTTTTTGGCGCCTAAAATGGCGGCTAAAATGGCGGACTTCTGGATTTTTCCTCAGCGGGACGCCGCTGACGGACGGGGCAAGGCGCACTTCCTCCAGGTGACTGGATGGGCTCGATCCTGTTCGTGACGCCAAATGTGTCGCCCGGGGACCAGGGGTACTCAGATCCGGGCCACAGAGTCACTTCTGCGGGTATCACGATGGCGTGACCCGGTCTGTGATCCCAGGCTCCACAGTAAAAGGGGATTTGGGTAAGGGAGATTGTCCGGGACGCCACCCACGGTTGTGGTGAAGTTGGAACACCACCGCTGCCTTGGACGGGGATCCCGGGAGCGATGGTATGGGGCAGCTAGATGTTATTTCTCCCCTCCGTGGGTAGGGGGTTGGTTGTCCCGGGGCCCGGTGATGGGGGTAAGCAGGGAGCAGGGCGCAGTGCTGCAGTGCGGTGCCCGAGGGCACGGGTGTACTCACAAGAAAGTCACACGGAGTCACTGGTAAACTAGAATTGCCGGTGTCCGCAGCCTTTGGTACGGGGTGTTAGTGTCCCACACACGGTGCAGCAGCCCTGGTTGTTCTTGCCCTGCAGCAAGTGTCTTTCTCTCCACTCTCTTCCACTGCTCCTCAGCCGGGAACGGGGAATCCACTCCCCTGTAGTGATCCGGGTACCCAGGTACCGAGGGGCCACCGCCCTGCTCCGGCTACCTGTTCTGGCCCCTTCCTCACTACGGCCTGTCCCGGCCCTCTCAGAGCACACTTCACTCCCAGCCGGGAGCTACAGCTTCAGACTTCCGTCCTGTCTGCCTCCACACACTCTCTGCTCCAGCCCCTCCCCTCTCCTCTGCTTTTCCCTTACACTGGGGGCTGTGCTTTGTCATGCTGCACCGGTGTGAGATCATATTACCAAGGAGGATTAACTCTTTCTGTGACAACCTGGCTGTGCCAGGGCGTCACAGCCTTGCAAAGGATGGTCTAAAAAAATTATGAAAAGATTCAATAAAATTGCTGTTACCAGCACCAGATACGGTGCTGCTGGTACGGGTAGACTGTTGAAGATGACGAGACCGTCCCATGTTTATTTAAACAATAGATTTTTATTAAGTTTCACATTATACATAAACAAACATAAACGACCCGTACAAAACACTCACTGGGTCACTTACATTATACTCTAAATCACTTGAACTTTGTAAAGTAAGAAGGAAGGGAACGATCCTGTTCGTTGACTAATGTTTCACAATGTGGCGTATTACCTATCACACTGACATCTATGGCCTGAGGGCCCGGTGGATAATCACGATATCAATTTTTCCAGAAACCTGGCAATACTCTAGGTCGTTCCCAACATAGGTCCCACAACTTGGGGGGACTCTTTATCCTAACCAAGAGAAGAACTACATAAAGGAAACGGAAAGAGAGAGAACACGCAGTTGCGTACGAGAAGAAATGAAGAAGAAAGAAGTTGATCATTGCACTTTATTTCAAAATGTGTCGGTATAGGGGGGATGACAAGAACGCCTCCCAGGGGAACCAAGTCTTGGCGACTGTGTCCCTTTCCTGGCTGAGCCCGGACATCAGAGATTCCATACGGTGTGACAGGTTCACTTCTGCAAACCAATCCTCCAAAGACGGGGGATCCATGGATCTCCAGTGTCTGGGGATTACTATTTTTGCGGCCTGCAATAAATGTCTGATTAGTGATTTTTTATATCTCGATTTGGACATAGGGAACATATAAAGTAAGAGTGCTTCCGGCGAATGTGGGACTGAGATCCCTGTAACCTCCAACACTACCCTGAGGACTCCGTTCCAGAACGCATGTAGGGTCGGGCAGGAGCACCAAATATGTGAGATCGAACCCAACTCCATTCCACAGCGCCAGCAAGTATCCGGTACCTCTGGAAACCAGTTATGTAACATAGTCGGAACCCTGTACCACCTCGATATTATTTTATAACTTGTTTCTTGTGCTTTAGAGGCTATAACTGATTTATGAGAGAGGGAGAAACATTTATCCCATTGGGTTTTTGTGAACGTTTTGTTAAGTTCTAACTCCCACGCCTTACAGAATGGCGGCAGGGAGAGTAGATGTTGTTCTGAGAGCAACTTATAAATAACCGAGGTTGCATGTGGAATAGATGATTTAGCGAGGCAGAGCGTTTCGAAGGTATACAGGGGACGTATCAGTGTATCTTTCTTAGGAATTGATGCGTAAAAGTGCTGGAGTTGAGTGTATTCGAATACATGGCATGGGGTGGGGGTCAATTCTCCCAAGATCGTTTCCAGCGGCAGCAGAATTCCACTAGGGGCCACCTGGTGTAAACGTAGAGGACGGGCTTTAGGGAATCCCAGAAAAGATGAGGCGGTGTACCCCGGTATAAACTTAGGGTTCCCTGTAATGGGAAGTAATGGGCCGTCACCGTCCAACAGCCCTTTTTTTTTCAGGGAAGGGACGTTCAAAGATTTCAATGTGTTGGCTGTCGTATAGGATATGTCTATATTCTTGGATAGTAGGGAGACGCGTAGCCACGGCAGGGCCCCCAATGGGATTGGACACGTATCCATCGCCACTCTTACCCACAATTTTGTCGAATAGCTATGTATCCAGTCTATATGCAAGAGGAACAAACAAGGAAAAAGAAGCAGGAAAGCCACTGCATGGCACCTGTCTGAGCACACTCTGAACATCAAACAAAAACTGGAGGACAAGGAGTAAAGTGCAAATAGGTTTAATAAATAGCAACTGGCACAAAAGAATCAGCGGCAAAAACAGGCCGGCAAATAAAATATAGATGTACTAGATGACAATTACATATAGGGCACAAGTAAAATGAATAAATAACAGACTGGGTCAAAAACATGAACAAGGCATCCTGCACATAAAGAGCATGGTGTAAAATTTTGACAATTGTTACACATAGACAGATGGAAAAAAAACAAAAAAAAAAAAACAGCTCTGGATAAGCACAATGATAACAGTGTATACTGTGAAATAACAGAGATATATAAAATATATAAAATAGGATCCAAGTCTCACTAATCAACAGTGCTTAATACAGATGCTGGTGAAAAGGCAACTTCTGCAGTGACAGAGTCAAATAGTTAGAAGTCAAAAAGCAGATAAACAGGTTTAGCCACCATGAGGTGCTAAATGGATGCCAATGAACAGTCAGATTAAGTACAAAGACATGAATGCATGAATAAAATCCCAGCCGGTTTAAGTAAACATACCCATAAGTGCACAAAGCCGGCCTGATAAGCAGCAGAGAAGACCCCCCCGGAGAGAGCCCCGACGTATACGTTTCACAATCTCAGCTATAAGATTATTTCATCAGGGGGAGTCTAACGGATTCCGCTGTTTCCCATACACTTGTATGGGTGACGGATTGTACCAAAAGGACCTGCGTTGCTTCCGCTGGGCGACGCTCTGTTGCTTCCGCCCAGCGGGAGGAACGCAGCATGTAACGTTATTTTGAGCAGCGGAATCCTCTGGATTTCACTGCGCATGCTCTTTTTTTTTTTTTTTTAATCAAACTTTATTTTGGCTCGCGGTGGCCGAACGTTCAGCTGAGCACCCGGCCATCGGCAAAAGACAGCGCTCAGCTGAGCGACCGGCCACCAGCATGCCCGGCCGCCGGCAAGTCACAGCGCTCAGCTGAGCGCCCGCCCGCTGGCATGCCCGGCCGCTGGCATGCCCGGCCGCCGGCAAGTGACAGCGCTCATCTGATCACCCGGCGGCCGGCTGCAGGGAGCGATCAGCTGATCACCCGGCGGCCGGCTGCAGGGAGCGATCAGCTGATCACCCGGCGGCCGGCTACTGGCAGCGATCAGCTGATCACCCGGCGGCCGGCTGCAGGGAGCGATCAGCTGATCACCCGGCGGCCGGCTACTGGGAGCGATCAGCTGATCACCCGGCGGCCGGCTGCAGGGAGCGATCAGCTGATCACCCGGCGGCCGGCTGCAGGGAGCGGTCAGCGGATCACCCGGCGGCCGGCTACTGGGAGCGATCAGCTGATCACCCGGCGGACGGCTGCAGGGAGCGATCAGCTGATCACCCGGCGGCCGGCTGCAGGGAGCGATCAGCTGATCACCCAGCGGCCGGCTGCAGGGAGCGATCAGCTGATCACCCAGCGGCCGGCTGCAGGGAGCGATCAGCTGATCGTTCACAATAGTCTAAAAAAAAAAAAAAAAAATCAAAACGAATTGCGTTGTTTTGCAGCATCCGTTGCATCCGTTGTGCCACTATATGCAACACATCCGTTGCATCCGTTACACAACGCAATGCAACGGATACCGTTCAACGCAAGTGTGAAACTAGCCTTAGGTGTATGATTTTCCTTGAAGTGTGTTTCTTGAAAGCATATAATCTGTACCTTCTGTCGGTGAAAGTGTTACAAGATTTGTGTCCGTTTTTCCGGCGTGTTCAATCCCTTGGCGTTGAAGGAAGCAATTTTCAATTCCATCGCTCCGAATATGCAGTGTGGCGATCCTGCTGGTTACAGAACTTAGTGCAATGCCAAGAGAGGAAAAGAAACAGTAAGGTTAGGATCGAAAGAAAAGGCAAAAGAAAGGATTACAGGAGACAACAAAAGACAGAGGTATAGCCTCTGTACGGGAGAATCCAACTAGAGGGGTACTAACGTATTACAGGAGCTTGTACGACCCTGAAAGGCAGGACAGAGGCTCCTTCCCTATGTGGGGCGAAGACCGGTCCAGCAGCTAACAAGGTGGCACAGGAGCCTGCATGATACCACAGTAAGGTTAACATTCAACTTGATATAACTGATTATTTTCACCGGCTAGGTAATTAAGCAAAATACAGTTGGGCGCTTAAGAAGAGATAAATCTATAAGCGTGTCCACTACTACCATGAAACTGGACAAGGAGGGGGGGGGGAGGGAGGGAAACGGGGAGGGGAACCTCAACACAACTATGTCATGTATAACAGTTTTGTTGCTACTGGGTCCTTGAAGGAGTTCTGGGGTAGCTCCCAGCAACAGAACTCCCTCTACAGCTAATACCAAGTACAGCGGGGTTTATAACATTCTCTCCAGTCCCCATGTACTCATGTGTCAACCTGACCTACGCAAAGGTGGTGAACAAAGGTTTTATATTGAACTAAAATAACGTTGGGGATTCCTCTCAAAGTCCTGTCTTCAGATCGCAATACAACGGTCTGCAGTTGGACCCTTATTTTTTATTTCCTCCCTTTGTTCTGTCTCTGGGGGGGGGGTCCTGGAGGAGGACGTGCCGAGGGTCTTGTAGGCTTTCTAACTTGAGACATTCCATTCTCTGTGAGCATCTCCCATTCAGGGAGAGTAATGTTAGGAAGGTTCAGATTCATCAGGAATCCACGTAAGTCTCCAGGCGCTCTAATCGTGAATATCTGAGGGCCTTTCTTTACTGATAGAGAGAAGGGGAACCCCCATCTGAAGGGAATCCCCTTATTTTGTAGAAGCGTGAGCAGGGGTTTAAGGGCTGCTCTTTGGGCCAGTTTGTATCTGGATAGATCTGGCATGATACGGATAGTCTTGCCCTGGTATGAGAGTGTTTGTTTCTGGCGAGCAGCCTGTAGAATTAGTTCTTTGAGGTGGAAAAAGTGAATCCGGCAAATTATATCCCTTGGATGTGGATTATTGGGATCTGGGGGTCGTAGGGCTCTATGGGCCCTGTCTAGTTCAATAAAAGTGTCCGGCGGACATTGTAGTAACCCATTAAAAATGGAGGTCAGTGTGGATGGGATGTCCGCAGTGAGTATGGATTCTGGGAGGCCACGGATTCGTAAATTATTCCTCCTATTTCTATTGTCTAAATCATCCAAGGTAGCTTGGAGGTTTTGTAGTTGGGAGGAGTGCTGTTTAACAGTATCTGTCAGTTCTTGTATGGTTTTCGTCGTGGAGTCACGAGATTGAGTTAGGGAGTCCACTTGTGCTGACAGGTTTGTCATCTCCGAGCGGACTTTGGCAAACTCCTGTTTACATTCAGCAACAATCTTGGAGGTCAAGTTAGCTATATCTTGCTTGGTAGGCATGGCTTCCAGTAATGTACGCAGGTCTGCCAGGGTAGCGGGTCTGCTCTCCTCTGGGGATGTATGTTTCAGCAGCTCCCTATTCTCCTGCGGACGTTGTTTGAATCTACTGAGGGATGGGGCCCCCATCTGATCCTCCCGCGGGGACCACCTCGCAAACAGGGGAGTGTATTGTTGTCTGTGTCCCTTCTCGGGGGGGGAGAGCACAGATCTTGGTTTCTGATCTTTCGCCGTCTCTGGGGGGTGTCGAGGGCCAGGACGATCCCGTCGACCACCGAGTAGGTGAATCAGAGGAGTGCAAGAGCGGGGGGTCAGTCCACATCTTGTGTATAATGTGATCTTGTGGGGTTGCTTCTGGGGTCCCCGGATCCGCCCTGGCCTGTTGCTGGCTTTGTGTGGGGGCCTGTGAACATGGGGTGTTGGGGAATAGCAACCCCCCCTCTGCTCCCCTTCCCCTCTGTGGGTCCCCATCCTGGGTAAATGGCAAGGGGGGAGAGCCTGTGAGCACGGCGGCTGCAGCACTGCTCGGCATCCCCCCATCCACCCCTGTCAGTCCTGCCCTGAGTGCTGAGAGGACACATGGTGCGAGACCGTCCCATGTTTGTCAAGTTACAACTGGGAGATTCACTCCGTGCACCACGGGTGTTTGGTGGAAAAGCCGAGTTAAGATAGAGTAACAGCTTTTGCTGATACTCCTGCATACGTGCGTCCCTTTCTATGGCTGGAATTATGTCACAAAATTTGGACTTGTACCGGGGATCTAATAGTGTGGCAAGCCAGTACTAATCATCACTTCTAATTTTGACAATACGAGGGTCATGTTGGAGGTAGTGCAGCAAGAAGGCGCTCATGTGTCTTGCGCAGCCATGCGGACCAAGTCCACGCTGTGTTTGTGGCATAGAGGTGCTAACCGTTCTTTCTTCCTCTGACATCTCCCCCCAACCTCTTTCAACTGAAATTTGACCAAGGTCTCCCTCATCCGCTGAGTCTTCCATGTCCATGGACAGTTCGTCCTCCATTTATTCATGTTCTCCTGCACCTTCCTCAACATTTCGCCTGCTACCATGCACCCTTGTTGATCCCTGTCCCCCATGGTCCCATGCCTGCCGCCTTGGTGATGATGAACGTCTGGACCTTGGTGATGTTGTTGTCCCTTGCGCATATGAATCCTCCTGTAGTTCCTCCCCTTCCTGTTGTCCCACCACCTGACTACGAATAATGTTTAGCGTGTGCTCCAGCATGTAAATGACTGGAATTGTCATGCTGATAATGGCATTGTCAGCGCTAAACATATTCGTCGCCATGTTGAAACTGTGCAGAAGGGTGCATAGGTCCTTTATCTGAGACCACTGCATCAGGGTAATCTGCCCCACCTCTGCATCTCGTTGGCCCAGGCTATACGTCATGACGTATTGCACCAGGGCTCGGCGGTGCTGCCACAGTCGCTGTAACATGTGGAGAGTCGAATTCCAGCGTGTCGGCACATCGCATTTCAGGCGATGAACCGGTAGGCCGAAAGACTTCTGGAGCGATGCAAGTCGCTCAGCTGCGGCGGTTGAATGGCGGAATTGAGCAGACAGTTTTCGTGCCCTGTTCAGACGGCCATCTAGGATAGTGTGTTAAAAATTGCTGGACAACAAGGTTCAACACGTGAGCCATACAAGGCACGTGTGTCACCTTGCCCAGGCGAAGGGCCGCACCCAGGTTTGCAGCATTTTCGCACACGGCCTTACCAGGCTGCAGGTTGAGTGGAGACAACCATTTACCAAACTCAGTCTCCAGAGCTGCCCACAACTCAGCCGCTGTGTGACTCTTATTTCCAAGACATTTCAAGATAAAGACCGCCTGATGCCGTTGCGCTCTGCTGCCAGCATAGTAATGAGGGGTGCGTGATTCCTTCTGCGCAGTTACAATGCTGGTGTGGAGGTGGAGGACCCAGACGAGGTTGCGGAGGCAGAAGCAGTGGAGGAACTTGGACAGACAGAGGATTGACGCACAAGTCGTGGGGACGGCAAGACTTGTGCAGCAGACCCTTCACTATCTATCACCATAGTTACCCAGTGCCCAGTCAGCGACATGTAACGTCCCTGTCCATGCTTACTGGTCCAAGTATCGGTGGTAAAATGCACCCGTTCACACACAGAGTTTCTCAAGGAAGCGGTGATGTTGTGTGCGACATGCTGGTGTAGCGCAGGCACACCTTTCTTAGAGAAGTAGTGGCGACTGGGCATCTGGTACTGGGGCACAGCGACAGACATAAGGTCTCTAAAATCCTGTGTGTCCACCAGGCAGAAAGGCAGCATTTCGGTAGCCAAGAGCTTACAGAGGGATAAAGTCAACCTCTTAGCTTTGTCATGGGTCGCAGGAAATGGCCTTTTATTTGTCCATATCTGAGGGACAGAGATCTGGCTGCTGTGTGTAGATGGTGGTGAGTAGGGTGTCCCTGAAAAAATGCAGGTTTGTGAGGAAAGTGCAGGCATAGACATGATGTTGCCTTCATCCAACGTTGATGCTATCGATGTCTGAGAGAGCTGTACACACGCACTTGTTTCCACTTCCAAACCAACTGACGACCTACCAAGCAAACTGCCTGTTGCGGTTACAGTGGTGGAAGTTGTGCGTGGAAAACCAGGTGTGACAGCTGTCCCCACAGTCCTAGAAGATGAAGAGCGTGCGGATGCACTGGAAGGGGCAGGCGGTGGATGGTCCGCTCCGCTAGGCCGCATTGCATGACGGTCAGCTTCCCACTGGGACATATGATATTTATTCATGTGACGACTCATGGAAGAAGTTGTCAAACTGCTGAGGTTTTTGCCTCTACTAACAGATTCCCGACAAATTTTACAGATCACATGATTTGGGCGATCCTTTGCAAGGTCAAAAAAGGACCAGGCTAGGCAAGGCTTAGAGGGCATGCTACCTGCTGATCCCCCCCGACTAGTGCTCAGAGGCAGAGTGGTGGCTGAGGATGCAGTTGTAGACGTGCTACCAGTACTCCTCCTATGTCCAGGAAGGCGCAAGGTAACTTCGTCGTCAGTTGCATCCTCCTCCACCGCCTCTGTTGACCTCCTCGAGTGCCTGATTGTGGGTTGACAGTAGGTGGGATCTAGAACTTCCTCATCAAGCGTTGTGTTTGCACTCCCCTCACCCTCAGACCGAGCCTCTTCCTACCCTGAACGAATATTTAAGTTGTCATCCCAATCTGGTATCTGCGTCTCATCGTCATCAGTATGTTCCTCATTGTCTATTACAACAGGTGTTACAGTTTGTGAATAAGGGTCAACATTATGATCAGAAACTTGGTCATCACGGCCTGAATCTGAGTCACAAAGGTTCTGGGCATCACTGCAGACCATTTCCTGGTCTGTACTCACTGTAGCTTGGGAGCAGACCTCTGATTCCCAGGCTATAGTGTGACTGAACAGCTCTGCAGACTCAGCCATCTCTGTTCCACCATACTGTGCAGGGCGGATGGAGACTTGAGAGCTGGGAGAAAGCAAGATTTGGATGACAACTCAGAGGACTGGTGTTTTTTGGATGCGGTAGTTGAGGTGGCGGAAAGGGTACTTGTTGGACCACTTGAGATCCATTCAAGCATTTTCTTTTTTTGGCCATTATCTACCTTTGTTCCAGTTGTTTGTGTCCGTAAAAAAGGGAGCACATCGGATTGTCCACGGTAAGTAGTAGACATCTTACTTTTGCTGGAAGATGGCCTATCTTCAGCAGATGTTAATGGAGCTTTGCCACCTTCCCCATGGACAAACACTTTTTTTCCTTTTCCAACACGCCTGTTCCCCTTTCCACCAGCATCTGTCATTTTGCCACTCATTTTGCTTGTGACAAGATTGTACACTTAAAATGTGGGAGTAAAAATTGAGAGGTGGTGTAGATTGCAGCGGTGGTCTACCTTTATTGACAGCAGAATAAACAACAATAACTATCCCTGACAATGCAACTATGGCCCTTAAACTGGCAGCACAGTTTGCTATTCTAATAGCTTAGTGAAAATGAGTTTGACGGTGCAATACAGAGGTGCTGCAAATAGCTTGGCACCAGTGGGACACTAATGAAGTTCAACAGCCACTTTTTGGATGCCACTAAGTTTCCTCAGTGTTTGCTATTATAATGGCTTAGTAACAATGAGCTTGAGGGTGCAATGCAGAGGTGCTGCAAATTGCTTTGCAACTGTGGGACACTAATGAAGTCCAACAGCCACTTTTTGGATGCCACTAAGTTTCCTCAGTGTTTGCTATTATAATGGCTTAGTAAAAATGAGTTTGACGGTGCAATGCAGAGGTGCTGGAAATAGCTTGGCACCAGTGGGACACTAATGAAGTCCAACAGCCATTTTTAGGATGGCACTAACTGGCAGCACTCTGCAATTAAAATGGCTTTGCTAAAAAGGGCAGGGGGGTACAGTGGCCGGGTTGTGGGTCAGTGTAGAGGAAAGGAAGCCTCACTTTCTATCCCTCCTAATGGTGAAATGCAGCAAGGAAGTCCCTGAGCTTAGCTACACAGACACTGTTATCTGTAGCTGTTAAAAACTGTTTCCACGCACCTGACTGTCACCTATGGCTCTGAGCCTGCTGTAATTAGCCCTTACAAGGGCTGAAAGAAACTTCTATCCCTATTCTGTATAGCGCTGTGTCTAGAGCGTACACAACAGGATCAGCGACAGGAGCTGTGCCAGCGGTGACTGACACCCAGACGCAGAAGGCCGAAAATGGCGTCCAGACGGGCAGATACCCGTTTTTATAATGCAGGGACATGTGACATGGACAGTGTCACGAACCACCGGGGGGGTCACTCAGAAATCCCCCGTGCTGGCCACCAATGTCACGATCGGGGGGTAACAAGTGGGGGTCACCCCTCCTTTATACCTCCCGACCGACAGACAGAGCACGTGACGCGCTCTCTAGCGCCCCTCTTATAGTCAGGCCAATTATGGAATTGCCCGACAATAAGCAAGGAGGCCGCTATACTACTTATGCCGATTATTGAAGGGTCCCCGGTGAGAGTAGGGTATATATTCCCCCGACCTCCGCGGGCGGAATATATAAAATCTCCCCGAATCTCACTGGCCTCCCCACAATAATCCTTGGCACAACTCGCTGCCACCAACCGCTTCACGGTAACTATTAGCCGAATACACAGACGTGGGATTCAAGATCGAGATAACAGAACAGCCCAAGATTAATTATATAATTTAGTCGGCCTAAGCCACACTAGAAACTACAATATATACAATAGGGGATCTACAGAATTTACATAGGTCAGAGTACAGTTACAATTAAAGCATGGTTTACAAACAGGCATACACAGTTCGAGCAGTTACCTTGGGCGTCTGGCCACAGGGGGGCGCCATGGACCAGGTTTCCAGGATCTCCCTCACAGGTCTTCCCTGACCAGACCCCCGAGCAAAAGAACCCTGGAAAATGGCCAAATTGGGGTAATCAACCTGGGCAAATCCAGGTCCCCTCCTACCTTTGTGACCTCAGAGGGAGCACTGCTCCACCCCTGGCTGGAGTTATGGATAATATCCACAACAGGGGATATGGGCCATAACTTGGCCTGGGAACATCGTAGGCAGACGCCAATGCTCTCATTGTGACAGTTATGAATTTAGCTACAGAACGAGAGGACTCATGACTTGTCTACTAGTTCCCCATTGGCTGATATCACGCCTGGGGTATTTCCCCAGGTCTTACTCCCATAAAAAGGGTGCGCCAGCATCGTCCGCATGCGGAGACACCATTTTTATGCCTGCCATTTTTATCGGAAATATGGCTTGCGAGATATGAACCATATTTTACTGGAGTCGTTCTGTCTGGATACTTCCAAGCTTGCTAATTAGATAGCAGCCCCTGCTACAGGGTGACGGCAGGGAGTCATCCTGTGTCCACTGTTCCCAGATCATCTAATCTCCATATCACAGGAGATGGCCATGGGATGTGTTGCTGGGATGTGACACCTTCCCAGATGTTGGACATCTGAGAACAAGAAGGGAGGGGGGCACTGCCATGGAGTGATGAGAGCGATTATGACTGGAAATCATAATTCCTCTTCATATCCCAGGATTTTCCTCACACCTCCCCCCTTTTGAGGGCGCTAGGGGGCAGCACACTCCGGTGTTCCCCCGTGCGCCCGTCCGCGACCTCTCCTTGTCGGGACAGCCCGTCTGCGTTACCGTGGTCCCGGCCCCTTTTGTGGCGAATGGTGAAGTTGTATTGCTGGAGCGCAAGGCTCCATCGCAACAACCGCCCATTCGTCCCAGAGACGGTGTGCAACCAGCTGAGGGGATTGTGGTCCGTCTCCACGATGAAGTGGCGCCCGTATAGATAGGGTTGCAGACGCTGCAGGGCCTACACTATGGCCAGGCATTCCTTTTCCATCGTGGAATAGGCCACCTCCCTCGGTAACAGCTTCCTGCTCAGGTACAAGACTGGGTGCTCTTGGCTCACAGAGTCCACCTGGCTGAGCACCGCACCGAGGCCGAAGTCACTGGCGTCAGTCTGTACTACAAACGGCCGCGTGAAGTCGGCTGCCTGTAGCACGGGCGGGCTGGAAAGGGCGTCCTTTAGGGCCCGGAAGGCTGTCTCGCAGTCCATTGTCCAATCGACTGCAGAGGGCAGCTTCTTCTTGGTGAGGTCCGTCAAGGGCTTTGTCAGGCTAGTATAGCGTGGAACAAACCTCCTATAGTACCCGGCGGTCCCCAAGAAGGACATCACCTGCTTCTTGGTCCTGGGGGTGGGCCAGGATGCGATGGCCTCCACTTTCTCAGGCTCGGGCTTCAGTGTTCTCACGCCTACCCGGTGACCGAGGTACTGGACCTCGCTCATGGCCAGCTGACACTTTCCCGGCTTGATGGTCAAACCTGCCTGGTGGATCCGCCTGAGCACCTGTGCTAGATGCTCTAGGTGGTCCTCCCAGGTGGGACTGAAGATGGCAATGTCATCCAGGTACGCGGCTGCGTACCCTTCAAGTCCCGTGAGCAGGGTGTTGACCATCCGCTGGAAAGTGGCAGGGGCATTCCTCATCCCGAATGGCATCACCGTGGACTCGTACAGTCCAAATGGGGTAATAAAGGCAGAGCGTTCCCTGGCCTTGCGAGTCAGGGGGATCTGCCAATATCCCCGGCTCAGATCCATGATGGTCAGGTACTGAGCCCCGGCCAACTGATCGAGCAGGTCATCGATGCGTGGCATTGGGTACGCATCAGCGACCGTGACAGCATTGAGCCCCCTGTAGTCCACGCAGAACTGAGTGGTTCGGTCCTTCTTAGGGACGAGGACTACAGGCGAGGCCCAAGCGCTGTTGGATGCCTGGATCACCCCCTGCTTCAGCATCTCGTCAATCTCCTGGCGCATGTGTTGCTGCACCTCCAGGGAGACCCGATATGCTGAACGCCGGATCGGAGGATGATCCCCAGTGTCCACATGATGGACAGCCAAGTCAGTCCTTCCGGGCTGGTTGGTAAACAACCCCCGGGAGGGGTGTAGGGTGGCCCACAGCTGGGACCATTGGTCCTCCAAGAGCTGGTGGCCAACCTCCACATCCTCAATGGATCCGCCTGCCCTAACCTGGGCTAGCATATCCAAGAGGGTTTTCGCTTCTCCCTCCTCAGGCAGGTTGCACACGGGGAGCGCACATGCTTCCCGCTCATGATGTGCCTTCATCATGTTCACATGGAAGGGCTTCCGCCTTCCACGGGCAGGGTCCAGGGTGACCAGGTACGTCACAGGGTTGAGCTGCTGGTACACGAGGTATGGGCCTTCCCAGGCTGCCTGAAGCTTGTCCTGTGGTACGGGGACCAGTACCCACACCTTTTGACCCACTTGGTAGGTCCTCTCACAAGCGTTCTGGTCGTACCAACACTTCTGATCGGCCTGGGCTTGAGCCATATTGTCATGTACCAGTTGCGTCAAGGCCTGCATTTTGTCCCGGAAGCGCATGACATACTCGATAACCGACACTCCAGGGGTGGCCAAATCCCCTTCCCAAGCCTCTTTCACCAGAGCCAGGGGGCCCCGCACACGTCGCCTGTACAGGAGCTCAAACGGTGAGAATCCCGTTGAGGCCTGTGGGACCTCCCGGTAAGCAAATAACAGGTGTGGGAGATACCGCTCCCAGTCACGCCCATGGGAGTCGACCAACATCTTAAGCATCTGCTTTAAGGTGCCATTGAACCGCTCGCACAGGCCATTAGTCTGTGGATGGTACGGGCTGGCCACCAGATGTCGCACCTGGACTTGCTTACAGAGGGCCTCCATCAACTGTGACATGAATTGGGTCCCCCGGTCAGTGAGCATTTCCTGGGGAAAACCCACTCGGGAGAAAATCTCCAGCAATGCGGTGGCCACCTTGTCAGCCCGAATGGACGACAAGGCCACTGCTTCAGGGTACCGGGTGGCATAGTCCACTACCATCAGTATGAAACGTTTCCCGGAGCTGCTGGGGATGGCCAGCGGGCCAACCAGATCCACAGCCACCCTCCTGAAAGGCTCATCTATGATGGGCAGAGATACCAGTGGGGCTTTGGGGTGTGGCCCCGCCTTCCCCACTCTCTGACAGGTTTCACACGAAGGGCAGTAGGCAGCCACATCGGCCCCCATTTTTGGCCAGTAGAAATACTGGTTTAACCTGGCCTTGGTCTTAGCGATCCCTAGGTGTCCGGCCATCGGAATCTCATGTGCGATCCGCAACAACTCCGTCCGGAACAGATAGGGTACCACCAACTGTCGGTCCCTGGGCCACGCCTCCGGTGAACCCTGCTGGACCGTGACCCGGTACAGCCGTCCTTGGTCCCAGATCACTCGCTCCGGGTCCGAGTCCGAGGGAGGCTGTGCCGCCTGCTCCTTAAGAGCTTTCAGGCTGTCGTCAGCTTCTAACGCTGCCTGAAACCCCTGACTAGATGTGGCCAGAATCGACGAGACTGTCACATCTTCGGTCAGTACCCCGGGACCTGTGTCCTGGCCTCCGCCTGACTCGGCTGCCACTTGGTCAGAAGGGGAAGAGCCATCGGACCTCCGAGAGGCCCCTTGGGTTCCAGCACTCCCACTGCGGGTGACAGCGTCCACAGCCGCTGCGACCGTGGGTCGTGCCTGCTCCTCCTCCGTTCCTGACCAAGTCGCCGGTTCAGGCAGACCTACCTGGCTTCCGGACACCCCGGTTGTGGGAGAACCCTGCACCGAGATCTTACCTGGGAGCACTTCCGCTCCTGGACCGGCCCTAATCTCACCTGCATGTTCCCCCCCTGCAGCAACAGAACCCCGCTGTGAAATCTCTGGGGACCCCACATTTGGTGTGGTAGCCCCCACCCCACACACTGGTTCTCCCCCTGCAGCACCCTGCTCTCTGCTTATCCCTGCAGAGGGCAACAGATCCCAGCTCACTGAGGCATTGTCACACCCCTCTCCAACCCCCTCCTCCCTTACATCATTCATAGATAACACATTAACATTGTCAGGAGGCATGTCAGTACTGGCTGAAGGTTCAGCCCTTGGGGGGGGCCCAAACTGGGAGGTTATCTGCCCCAAATCTGTCCCAAGTAACACGTTTGCGGGGATCCGATCAGTTACCGCCACCTCCCTCACCCCTTGTCCTGCGCCCCAGTCCATATAAACGCTGGCGATGGGCAGCGCCGGGTCAATGCCTCCAATTCCGGAGACAGCGAGGGTTTTTCCAGGTACCAAGTCTTGGGGGGACACCATCTCAGGCCGCACCAGAGTCACCTCCGAGGCGCTGTCTCGCAGTCCTATGGTCGTAGACTGGCCGACGGTGACAGGTTGAAAGCTGTTCAGGGACCTACCACCACCCCCACCCACACAATACACCTTGGGCGGCCCTTGGGACGGGGACGGGGCCTTGGGACGCTGAGGGCACATGGCCTTGAAGTGTCCAGGTTGGTTGCACTGGTGGCACCGTCTTGGTTCTGCTACGGGCCTGGAGAGGGGAGTTGAGGGGGATACCCCCTGCGGTCTAGGGGCAGGTGGGGCAGTCGCAGAATTCATCTTACCCCCTCTCCAGGTGCTACTGGTGGCCGCTCTCCTGGCCTCAGGGGCCCGATTGTTGGTGTAGTCATCGGCCAGGGCAGCTGTAGCCGTGGACCCCTTTGGCTTCTGGTCTCGGATGAACTGACGGAGATCCTCAGGGCAGTTCCACAAAAGTTGCTCCATGATGAACAAGTCCAGGATCTCCGGTCCGGTGGTAAGCTGCAGGCCTTGGGTCCAGTGGTCGGCAGCTCTGGCAAGTGCCCGCCGGTGGTCTGCCCAGGAGCCCTTTGGTCCCTTCTGTAGGCTCCGGAACTTCTTGCGGTAGGACTCCGGAGTGAGGTTGTACTGTTGGATCAGGGCCCGCTTGATGGTGTCAAAGCCTTGATCTGCCTCAGCAGGCAAGTCCCCAAGGATATCCAGGGCCTTACCCCTTAAACGGGGGGTCAGGTGTTTGGCCCACTGGTCCTTGTCCAGATGGTGCTGCAGGCAAGTCCGTTCAAAAGCAGTCAGGAAAGAGTCCAAGTCTCCATCCTTCTCCAGCACTGGGAAGTCCTCAACACGGACCTTTGGAAGTTTGGTGTCTTGAAGGTCACGTGTGGCTGATGAGGGCTGGAGCTTGGCAAGCTGAAGCTGGTGCTCACGGTCTGCCTGTCGCTCTCGCTCTTCACATGCTGCCCTGCGCTCTGCCCTGCGCTCCGCAGCTTCACGTTCTGCCCTGCGCTCTCGCTCCGCAGCCTCACGCTCTGCCTGCCGCTCCGCAGCCTCAGCCTCACACGCTGCCCTGCGCTCTGCCATGAGTTCCTTGTAGCCCTCCCGGTCTCCAGCCTGGAGTAGGGCCATAGCCATTTGAAGAAGGCTATCCGAGCCTGCCAGGCTCGGTGGAATGGCACGTGGTGATCTGCGGCACGCTGCAGTGCTAGGCGATTCACTGTCCCTTTCAGAGCGGAGGACTGACATCTGGCTCGTTGAGGACCCTTGGGTGCAGGGCTGTATTTTGCCTTCGTGCTGCCCTAGGCACTTTAAGTGGTCGCGCCCCTTAGTGACAACGTAAAACTGAGTTTTCGCACACGACATCTGTTTAAGGCAGATCTACTCTGTAGCACACTTTAAAAAGTATCAATAAGAAACGAACCCCCCCCAATGGGAATCACCACAGGCACATCAAAACATAGCATGAGTATAAAATATTCCCACCACACCGTCCCCACTTATATACTGTGACTGTCACACTGCCCCTAATAAACTATACACTGCCCTCCCTTATAAACTACTGTATATCCACCACACCTTCCTCGATTATGAAATATGATCTGTACATTGTGAGGAGGGAGCAGCATGATGTGAGGACAATGTCCCATGCATGCTGCCCCCTCCTCACAATGTCCTATGCATGCTGCCCCCTCCTCACAATGTCCCATGCATGCTGCCCCCTCCTCACAATGTCTCATGCATGCTGCCCCCTCCTCACAATGTCCCATGCATGCTGCTCCCTCGTCACAATGTCCCATGCATGCTGCTCCCTCCTCACAATGTCCCATGCTTTCTGCCCCCTCCTCACAATGTCCCATGCATGCTGCCCCCTCCTCACAATGTCCCATGAATGCTGCCCCCTCCTCACAATGTCCCTTGCATGCTGCCCCCTCCTCACAATGTCCCATGCATGCTGCCCCCTCCTCACAATGTCCCATGCATGCTGCTCCCTCCTCACAATGTCCCTTGCATGCTGCCCCCTCCTCACAATGTCCCTTGCATGCTGCCCCCTCCTCACAATGTCCCATGCATGCTGCCCCCTCCTCACAATGTCCCATGCATGCTGCCCCCTCCTCACAATGTCCCATGCATGCTGCCCCCTCCTCACAATGTCCCATGCATGCTGCTCTCTCCTCACAATGTCCCATGCATGCTGCCCCCTCTTCACAATGTCCCATGCATGCTGCTCCCTCCTCACAATGTCCCATGCATGCTGCCCCTCCTCACAATGTCCCATGCATGCTGCTCCCTCCTCACAATGTCCCATGAATGCTGCTCCCTCCTCACAATGTCTCATGCATGCTGCCCCCTCCTCACAATGTCTCATGTATGCTGCTCCCGCCTCACAATGTCCCATGCATGCTGCTCCCTCCTCACAATGTCCCATGCATGCTGCTCACACACACTACCCCACTCTTGATATTGACTCCCCTACATTGCTCCACTCCATACTGATCCCACATATGCTGCCCCTTCTTCACAATGAGCTCCCAATGCTGCCCCCTCTTATTCTGAGTCCTTACACTCCCCCCACCCAATCGATTTTGTCATTGCACTATCCCTCATCCCTTGTCCTTTGTCTCTAGCATTAGCCCCTCTCTCCCACTCCCCCAGCATCAGCCTCTCTCCCCCAGCATCAGCCTCTATCTTCCCTCAGCATCAGCCTCTCTTCCCCAGTCTCAGCCTTTGCCTCCCCCCAGCCTCAGCCTGCCCCAGTCTCCGCCTCAGCCTCCCTCCAGCCTCCCTCCAGTCTCAGCCTCAGCCTCCCTCCAGTCTCAGCCTCAGCCTCCCTCCAGTCTCAGCCTCAGCCTCCCTCCAGCCTCCCCCCAGTCTCTGCCTCTGCCTCCCTCCAGCCTCCCCCCAGTCTCTGCCTCTGCCTCCCTCCAGCCTCCCCCCAGTCTCAGCCTCAGCCTCCCTCCAGTCTCAGCCTCAGCCTCCCTCCAGCCTCCCCCCAGTCTCAGCCTCAGTCTCCCTCCAGCCTCCCCCCAGTCTCAGCCTCCCTCCAGTCTCAGCCTCTGCCTCCCTCCAGCCTCCCCCCAGTCTCTGCCTCTGCCTCCCTCCAGCCTCCCCCCAGTCTCTGACTCTGCCTCCCTCCAGCCTCCCCCCAGTCTCTGCCTCTGCCTCCCTCCAGCCTCCCCCCCAGTCTCTGCCTCTGCCTCCCTCCAACCTCTCCCCAGTCTCAGCCTCTGCCTCTCTCCAGTCTCAGCCTCTGCCTCCCTCCAGCCTCCCCCCAGTCTCAGCCTCTGCCTCCCTCCAGTCTCAGCCTCTGCCTCCCTCCAGTCTCTGCCTCTGCCTCCCTCCAGCCTCCCCCCAGTCTCTGCCTCTGCCTCCCTCCAGCCTCCCCCCAGTCTCAGACTCTGCCTCCCTCCAGCCTCCCCCCAGTCTCTGCCTCTGCCTCCCTCCAGCCTCCCCCCAGTCTCTGCCTCTGCCTCCCTCCAGCCTCCCCCCAGTCTCTGCCTCTGCCTCCCTCCAGCCTCCCCCCAGTCTCTGCCTCTGCCTCCCTCCAGCCTCCCCCCAGTCTCAGCCTCTGCCTCTCTCCAGCCTCCCCCCAGTCTCAGCCTCTGCCTCCCTCCAGCCTCCCCCCAGTCTCAGCCTCTGCCTCTCTCCAGCCTCCCCCCAGTCTCAGCCTCTGCCTCCCTCCAGCCTCCCCCCAGTCTCTGCCTCTGCCTCCCTCCAGCCTCCCCCCAGTCTCTGCCTCTGCCTCCCTCCAGCCTCCCCACAGTCTCAGCCTCTGCCTCCCTCCAGTCTCAGCCTCTGCCTCCCTCCAACCTCCCCCCAGTCTCAGCCTCTGCCTCTCTCCAGTCTCAGCCTCTGCCTCCCTCCAGCCTCCCCCCAGCCTCAGCCTCTGCCTCCCTCCAGTCTCAGCCTCTGCCTCCCTCCAGCCTCCCCCCAGTCTCAGCCTCTGCCTCCCTCCAGCCTCCCCCCAGTCTCTGACTCTGCCTCCCTCCAGCCTCCCCCCAGTCTCTGCCTCCCTCCAGCCTCCCCCCAGTCTCTGCCTCTGCCTCCCTCCAACCTCCCCCCAGTCTCAGCCTCTGCCTCTCTCCAGTCTCAGCCTCTGCCTCCCTCCAGCCTCCCCCCAGTCTCAGCCTCTGCCTCCCTCCAGTCTCAGCCTCTGCCTCCCTCCAGTCTCAGCCTCTGCCTCCCTCCAGTCTCTGCCTCCCTCCAGCCTCCCCCCAGTCTCTGCCTCAGCCTCCCTCCAGCCTCCCCCCAGTCTCTGCCTCTGCCTCCCTCCAGCCTCCCTCCAGTCTCAGCCTCTGCCTCCCTCCAACCTCCCCCCAGTCTCAGCCTCTGCCTCTCTCCAGTCTCAGCCTCTGCCTCCCTCCAGCCTCCCCCCAGTCTCAGCCTCTGCCTCCCTCCAGTCTCAGCCTCTGCCTCCCTCCAGTCTCTGCCTCTGCCTCCCTCCAGCCTCCCCCCAGTCTCTGCCTCTGCCTCCCTCCAGCCTCCCCCCAGTCTCTGCCTCCCTCCAGCCTCCCCCCAGTCTCTGCCTCTGCCTCCCTCCAGCCTCCCCACAGTCTCTCCCTCTGCCTCCCTCCAGTCTCCCCCCCAGTCTCAGCTTCTGCCTCTCTCCAGCCTCCCCCAGTCTCAGCCTCTGCCTCCCTCCAGCCTCCCCCCAGTCTCTGCCTCCCTCCAGCCTCCCCCCCAGTCTCTGCCTCTGCCTCCCTCCAGCCTCCCCCAGTCTCAGCCTCTGCCTCCCTCCAGCCTCCCCACAGTCTCAGCCTCTGCCTCCCTCCAGTCTCAGCCTCTGCCTCCCTCCAGCCTCCCCCCAGTCTCAGCCTCTGCCTCTCTCCAGTCTCAGCCTCTGCCTCCCTCCAGCCTCCCCCCAGTCTCAGCCACTGCCTCCCTCCAGTCTCAGCCTCTGCCTACCTCCAGCCTCCCCCCAGTCTCAGCCTCTGCCTCCCTCCAGCCTCCCCCCAGTCTCAGCCTCTGCCTCCCTCCAGCCTCCCCCCAGTCTCAGCCTCTGCCTCCCTCCAGTATCTGCCTTTGCCGCCTCCCCCCCCGCATGCGCAGATCTCTGGTCTGCATTAGAGACACTCCCACGCTCCTTATGAATCCACTTACCTGCTCCAGTGCCCGCCGCCATCTTCCTGGCTCACGTGAGTATCCTCTTCTGACACCGGCTTCCATCACGGCGTCCTCCGCGGCGTCCTGCTGCGAGCTCTGCATGTGACGTCCACACAGCAGTGGACGCAGCACAGAGGAAGGAGCTGATTGGCGCGCGCCTGTGACCCCGGAAGTGCAGGCGCCGGCAGTTCCGGGGTCAATCAGCTCCCTGTGCTCGGCGGCCACAAAAAAAAAAAATGTAAAAAAAAAAAAAAAAAATTTTTTTTTTTTTGCTGCCAGAGGGTGCCGCCCCTCACAATCTGCCGCCCTAGGCACCGGACCACGGGTGCCTAGTGGTAAATACGGCCCTGCTTGGGTGTGCTCCTCATCTTGTCCATGAGTGCAGGTTGTGCGATGTCCTCTGCAGAGCTGTTCTCTGGCGTCGGGCTCTTGGAGGACTCGTGGACAACCTCCTCATTGCTGTCCACAGCACCGTCCTCCCTCTCTTCGGCTCCTGCCTTAGCATTGGCCAGTTGCATAGCTCTGCTCCTGGTGCCATCAGCCATTCTTGCAGACTTTGGTCACTGACACAGAACTGACACCTGATGCCTCCACACACCTACAGTATCTGCACTCTGACACTCTAGTGTTGAGCTAGTCTGAAGACCCCAGCAGCCACAGCTGCTGCAGGCAGTCTTTAGTGTCTGGGAGTATGGGTCTCACACTCACACACACTATTATCTCGATCCCACCGCTTGCCACCAATATGTCACGAACCACCGGGGGGGTCACTCAGAAATCCCCCGTGCTGGCCACCAATGTCACGATCGGGGGGTAACAAGTGGGGGTCACCCCTTCTTTATACCTCCCGACCGACAGACAGAGCACGTGACGCGCTCTCTAGCGCCCCTCTTATAGTCAGGCCAATTATGGAATTGCCCGACAATAAGCAAGGAGGCCGCTATACTACTTATGCCGATTATTGAAGGGTCCCCGGTGAGAGTAGGGTATATATTCCCCCGACCTCCGCGGGCGGAATATATAAATTCTCCCCGAATCTCACTGGCCTCCCCACAATAATCCTTGGCACAACTCGCTGCCACCAACCGCTTCACGGTAACTATTAGCCGAACACACAGACGTGGGATTCAAGATCGAGATAACAGAACAGCCCAAGATTAATTATATAATTTAGTCGGCCTAAGCCACACTAGAAACTACAATATATACAATAGGGGATCTACAGAATATACATACAGTCAGGGCCAGAAATATTTGGACAGTGACACAAGTTTTGTTATTTTAGCTGATTACAAAAACATGTTCAGAAATACAATTATATATATAATATGGGCTGAAAGTGCACACTCCCAGCTGCAATATGAGAGTTTTCACATCCAAATCGGAGAAAGGGTTTAGGAATCATAGCTCTGTAATGCATAGCCTCCTCTTTTTCAAGGGACCAAAAGTAATTGCACAAGGGACTCTAAGGGCTGCAATTAACTCTGAAGGCGTCTCCCTCGTTAACCTGTAATCAATGAAGTAGTTAAAAGGTCTGGGGTTGATTACAGGTGTGTGGTTTTGCATTTGGAAGCTGTTGCTGTGACCAGACAACATGCGGTCTAAGGAACTCTCAATTGAGGTGAGGCAGAACATCCTGAGGCTGAAAAAAAAGAAAAAATCCATCATAGAGATAGCAGACATGCTTGGAGTATTCAAAATCAACAGTCGGGTACATTCTGAGAAAAAAGGAATTGACTGGTGAGCTTGGGAACTCAAAAAGGCCTGGGCGTCCACGGATGACAACAGTGGTGGATGATCGCCGCATACTTTCTTTGGTGAAGAAGAACCCGTTCACAACATCAACTGAAGTCCAGAACACTCTCAGCGAAGTAGGTGTATCTGTTTCTAAGTCAACAGTAAAGAGAAGACTCCATGAAAGTAAATACAAAGGGTTCACATCTAGATGCAAACCATTCATCAATTCCAAAAATAGACAGGCCAGAGTTAAATTTGCTGAAAAACACCTCATGAAGCCAGCTCAGTTCTGGAAAAGTATTCTATGGACAGATGAGACAAAGATCAACCTGTACCAGAATGATGGGAAGAAAAAAGTTTGGAGAAGAAAGGGAACGGCACATGATCCAAGGCACACCACATCCTCTGTAAAACATGGTGGAGGCAACGTGATGGCATGGGCATGCATGGCTTTCAATGGCACTGGGTCACTTGTGTTTATTGATGACATAACAGCAGACAAGAGTAGCCGGATGAATTCTGAAGTATACCGGGATATACTTTCAGTCCAGATTCAGCCAAATGCTGCAAAGTTGATTGGACGGCGCTTCATAGTACAGATGGACAATGACCCCAAGCATACAGCCAAAGCTACCCAGGAGTTCATGAGTGCAAAAAAGTGGAACATTCTGCAATGGCCAAGTCAATCACCAGATCTTAACCCAATTGAGCATGCATTTCACTTGCTCAAATCCAGACTTAAGACGGAAAGACCCACAAATAAGCAAGACCTGAAGGCTGCGGCTGTAAAGGCCTGGCAAAGCATTAAGAAGGAGGAAACCCAGCGTTTGGTGATGTCCATGGGTTCCAGACTTAAGGCAGTGATTGCCTCCAAAGGATTCGCAACAAAATATTGAAAATAAAAATATTTTGTTTGGGTTTGGTTTATTTGTCCAATTACTTTTGACCTCCTAAAATGTGGAGTGTTTGTAAAGAAATGTGTACAATTCCTACAATTTCTATCAGATATTTTTGTTCAAACCTTCAAATTAAACGTTACAATCTGCACTTGAATTCTGTTGTAGAGGTTTCATTTCAAATCTAATGTGGTGGCATGCAGAGCCCAACTCGCGAAAATTGTGTCACTGTCCAAATATTTCTGGACCTAACTGTAGGTCAGAGTACAGTTACAATTAAAGCATGGTTTACAAACAGGCATACACAGTTTGAGCAGTTACCTTGTGCGTCTGGCCACAGGGGGGCGCCATGGACCAGGCTTCCAGGATCTCCCTCACAGGTCTTCCCTGACCAGACCCCCGAGCAAAAGAACCCTGGAAAATGGCCAAATTGGGGTTATCAACCTGGGCAAATCCAGGTCCCCTCCTACCTTTGTGACCTCAGAGGGAGCACTGCTCCACCCCTGGCTGGAGTTATGGATAATATCCACAACAGGGGATATGGGCCATAACTTGGCCTGGGAACATCGTAGGCAGACGCCAATGCTCTCATTGTGACAGTTATGAATTTAGCTACAGAACGAGAGGACTCATGACTTGTCTACTAGTTCCCCATTGGCTGATATCACGCCTGGGGTATTTCCCCAGGTCTTACTCCCATAAAAAGGGTGCGCCAGCATCGTCCGCATTAGGAGACACCATTTTTATGCCTGCCATTTTTATCGGAAATATGGCTTGCGAGATATGAACCATATTTTACTGGAGTCGTTCTGTCTGGATACTTCCAAGCTTGCTAATTAGATAGCAGCCCCTGCTACAGGGTGACGGCAGGGAGTCATCCTTTGTCCACTGTTCCCAGATCATCTAATCTCCATATCACAGGAGATGGCCATGGGATGTGTTGCTGGGATGTGACACCTTCCCAGATGTTGGACATCTGAGAACAAGAAGGGAGGGGGGCACTGCCATGGAGTGATGAGAGCAATTATGACTGGAAATCATAATTCCTCTTCATATCCCAGGATTTTCCTCACAGACAGCCTATGACACATGTCCTTGCTTGTCTGGCAAAAAGTCCACTTAGCTGTGTGTGTGTGTGTCTGGGATTGACTGACATGCTGGCCCGCCCCACTACACGCGCGCTTAGGGAAGGAAGAACAGAAAAAAAAAAAATGGCGATCGCCATTATCCCAGCAGCAGTGATCTGAACGTGCTGTCCCCGCAAACTATACGCTGAAATTTCATAATAGTGTGAGTCACAGAGTGACTTACACTGATAAGGCCGTAATTTAGGTTGATGCAATCTAATCATGCATCCCTCTTAAACTGTCTGCAGTCCAAATTATGAGTCACTCGTGGTAGCATGCATAACCACTCTTTCACACACACCAGAGACGTGCTCAGATATGAATAGAAAGTAAGACTGCTTTATTTCCGGAAATTGTACGGATATATATAATCTTATTGGCTAGGTGCCAAGAATACGTAACACGTCTCCTATTGGATAAAGTAGAACAGCTTATTCTGTGATATACAATTTACTGTAATGTGCTTGGTTCCTCATTTATATTAAGCAATGTCAGCATGATTCACTGGTCACAAGAATAGCCCAGACTGTCTGAGTTTGATGTCCAAATACAGAACTAGGTGGGGTACACAGTCTGAAACAGCATCTTAAACCTTGTTCTTTATGGATATCTCCATATAATTCTTATATACTTATATACTCATAATCGCATCCCTAACAGTCCCCCCTTTGGAGATAGCCAAAAAGTCTTTCCTTGCTTTTCCAGGTCTATTGATCTGTCCTAATGCCGATGGTTACCTCACTCACATACGAGATAACCCATCCCTTGTGGATGAATCTTCCCACCCAACAGACTATGCATAGGAAGCCAGATCCTGACCGTGTTCTCTAGACTGTCCTCATGGCTATATTCCGCTGGCACACGTTATTCAGGAAGGGGGAACGTGGCACTAGTCCTTTAATGGGCTAATATTTATCAGGGTTGGTTTCACTCGAAGTCTCATGCTCCTCAGTCCTCAGGCGGTAATGGTGGGACATCATCAAAAGTGGGATGCACAGTCGTCTTCTGGTCCACATGCTTAGATATCATCGTCCTGGCACAAAGTATAGGGTAGGAAAGGGAAGACAGCCATCTCCTGGTCTCAGGCAGGTCCGACATCTCTTTGTAGTGGAATGCATGGATCTTCGTCCGAAGAAAAAGAGTGAGAGGAGAGAGAGGAAGAGAGAGAGAGAAAGATTGAGAAGAGAGGAAGAGAGAGAAAGATTTGAGGAAAGAGAGGAAGAGAGAAAAAAAGAGAGAGAAAAAGAAGAAAAGAAAAGAGAGAGAAATCTAGATCTGGTTGGATCTGGAGAAGAAAAAACTCAAAAACGTATATTAGGCAAATGTTTAGTTAAACAAACAACAAGCTTAGTTGAAGTATCTGGGGCTACTTCTAAACAGGATTTCATAGGGTCTCAACCTAGTGGTCCCTGCTGGGGTGTGTCTGACACTGAACAATTCAAGGGGAAGACTCTCATGCCCTTGCCTTCTACACTGCCCCATCTTCCCAACCTTCCCTCTATTCTGTGGCTGGTATGGGGTGTGTAGAGTCAGTTCTGTGTCTAAGGCCTGCCATATCTCTTTGGCTGGCAGTGAAAGCAGGTCACTAGCCACTTTCTATGATCTCCGGGAGCCCACAGCTGCACCCTATCTCAGTCCTCTTCTTCTTCTGGGACTTGCTCTTGTAGGGTCAGGACAATGTTTTCTCAAGACTTTCCATCTTTCCTTTCTTCTTCACATCGGGTCATTCAAAAAGCTCAGATTGACTGACTGTTTCTCTGGTAAGTGGTCTTGGGGCTTCTTTGGCTGTTCTGTCAGTGAGGGCACTTCTTACTGCTTCCCTTGGCTCCTCCAATGTAGGCCTCAACCCTGCTCACCGCGACTCTGTCTGGCAATAGCAAAGCTTCCATCCGTTCTTCTATGACCTCATGGCGGCATACAGTTCCATTGGCAGTGATCAAGTCTCTTGTCCTCCATACAGAGTAGATGCTGGCTGCCATCTTGCAGGCTTCAGCGAGAGCACATACATCTGCTTCTTCACAGACAGGCATGCGGGTAGCGACTGCTCTATCAGCACAGCGTCTTCTGCTACCAGCACCATACCCATGTGGAACCGTCTTCTTGATGCACATCTTAACCCCTTTGTGGATGGATCAAGTCAGGGTCCAAAGGTGTTAAGTCAGGGTCCAAAGGTGTATCCGTCACGGTATCGAATCCAGAGTTTCAGCTATGCCAGAGTCGACTACCTCTTCCACCAAGGTGTCAGAGGTGGGACACTCCCCCCTTGGAAGAGGGAGAAGTTCAGCAGGATTAAGGACCGCACACCGGGAGATGGTGACTTTGTCAGGGAGCAGTGATGTCATACGGGCACTGATCTTCAACTGGTGCTTTCGGTAGGTGTTCAATCTGGCTGAGTAGTGTTCAAAGGGCTGCTATCTTCTTCCATGGCAAACATGTAGAATGACTTCTGGGCTGGAGATGACGTGATGATACTCTTCAGGTGACTGTGACTGTTAACTCAGGTGACTGTGACTGTAGTTTGTTTGCATATGGGCTCTCGGAGACCTGATACAAAGGACTATACCTAGGTTTGTAAGAAAGAGCAATGAGTGTAAAGGCCCCGTCACACTAAGCAACATCGCTAGCAACATCGCTGGTAACGAACAACTTTTGTGACGTTGCTAGCGATGTTGCTGTGTGTGACATCCAGCAACAACCTGGCCCCTGCTGTGAGGTCGTTGGTTGTTGCTGAATGTCCTGGGCCATTTTTTAGTTGTTGCTGTCCTGCTGTGAAGCACAGATCGCTGTGTGTGACAGCGAGACAGCAACAACTAATGTGCAGTGAGCAGGGAGCCGGCTTCTGCTGAGGCTGGTAACTAATGTAAACATCGGGTAACCAAGAAGCCCTGTCCTTGGTTACCCGATATTTACCTTTGATACCAGCCTCCTCCGCTCTCACTGCCTGTGCTGCCGGCTCCTGCTCTGTGCACAGATAGCTGCAGCACACATCAGGCAATTAACCCGATGTGTGCTGTAACTAGGAGAGCAAGGAGCCAGCACTAAGCAGTGTGCGCTGCTCCTGCTCTGTGCACAGATAGCTGCAGCACACATCAGGCAATTAACCCGATGTGTGCTGTAACTAGGAGAGCAAGGAGCCAGCGCTCAGTGTGCGCTGCTCCCTGCTCTGTGCACATTTAGCTGCAGCACACATCGGGTTAATTAACCTGATGTGTGCTGTAACTAGGAGACTGGGGGCTGGTCACTGGTTGCTGGTGAGCTCACCAGCAACTCGTGTAGCCACGCTCCAGCGATCCCTGCCAGGTCAGGTTGCTGGTGGGATCGCTGGAGCGTCGCAGTGTGACAGCTCACCAGCAACCTCCTAGCAACTTACCAGCGATCCCTATCGTTGTTGGGATCGCTGGTAAGTTGCTTAGTGTGACTGGACCTTAACTTTGGGGTCAGGAGAACACTGAAATTCTAAAAACTAAGATCCCCTAAAACCCCGGGGAAAGAAAAGAGCACAAGAGTGTTTGGAAACTAGCAAGCAGCACCCCCTGACTACATCTACACAACTAGGAAAAAGCAGTGGAGCGTATCTACTCTACCTCTCCTGTGCTGACCCTGTAACTCGGGGCCCTGCACTCTCCCTCATCCCGACTGGTAGACCTGATGGTGGTCAGGGTCGGGCCTCCAGCGTATCACTCTCTCCTGTCAGACCCTGCAAACTAAGACACAAAGGATTACTGGGTGCTGTCAACGAAAACTCTAATATATGTCAACTCCTGATGATCAATGTCCCCTTGGGACCACATGAACCTCCACCCTCTCTATCAGGGAACTCTTGTGCAAGACACCAGGCAGGATAACATACAAGTGAAAATATCTCAAAACCAGGCTAAGCAGCAACTGCCATAGGCAGAAAAATATTCACTGTCCACCAGGACTAATAGTGAGCAGTCTATATGGTCTACTAAATTGTATAACATCCAGCAAAAACAAACATGCAAACGTGAAGGGAAAAGGTTTCCACAGGACTATCAGCAATAACCTCTGCTAAGGTTCATTAGTGGGAACACAATGGGGAACAACTGCATATATGACCAAAAACGGAGTGTGTGTTTCAGGTCCCTATATCCCCCCTCTGCAGTCCCTGCTATGTCAGCAATAAACAGAGCAGTGACTTTGGCTGCTAAAACAAAAATAGGGAACTGGGTGTCGGCTGGACTAAAATGGCGTCTAAAGATGAACTATGTAGTGGTCTGAGTTAAAACGTCCACTAAAGATAATTACCGATAAGAAACAGCCGCTAAAAGAGGAAGTAGGTGTTGGCCAAAAATGGCGTCTGAAGAGTCCTGGGAGGGAGTGACATGTATTGTGACATCTACATTCAGGAGGTATTCAATCTGTCACTGGGAATATGGATTATATAGGGACCCCTGGGCTGACCCTGTAACTAGGGACCCTGTGCTTGCCCTCATCTCGACGGTAGACCTGATGGTGGTCAGGGCCGAGCCTCCAGCGTATCCCTATCTCCTGTCAGACCCTGATAACTATCCCCATACCATACCCCACCCAGAGCTGAGCAAAACACAGAGTGACAGAAAGAAATCTAGATTTAGGACAGAAAATAATGGGGTGGGCTTACGTGGACACAGTGCTCCACAGACAGTGCTCCACCCTATCTATCAGCTTATGTTTCTTGTTTCCTATTTTCACAGACAGATAAAATACACATAGTGTAGTTGCTAGATTCAGAATTACTCATCAATTCTCATCTAGAATTCTCCATTTCAACATACGTGTGTCATTTACAACTAAACTTCACAGAATTTCATTCACAGGACTGAAATGGAAACTAACACTTCCCTGTTTTGTTTTTTTTTTTTCCTTTCAACTCTCCTACGGTGTTTCACACCAAAAACTGCGTACATTATACATAAAACATCTTCCAGTGTCACTTGGGTGATAAGGTACATACACCCTCACTGTAAACCTGCAAACCTGGCTTCATTACTGGCCAGAAAGAATCCCCAGCTTTAATCTGGGTGAGCCTATACAAATCAGTTCTGGTGGTGGGGTGAATCATTGTTAAATCATTGTCATCTTCCTGACACCCCTCGGTGTCTTCTGTTGCTCCAGCAACAAATAGGCCAGTGGCCTTGGGACTGAAGATGGCTGGAAAAGGGAACTAGGTGCGGCCCGACCTGAAATGACGTCTGGGCAGGCTAGGGAGGGCGTTTGGTGGGCAGGGGGACAACTACACAAGTCCAACCCTCTGGGGACGACTTATAAGGAGGAGGGCATTGTTTCCTAATGGGCTTGGCCACTTCCTGAGGTGCCATTTTCTGATCTGGTGCAATATAGAAACATCTACTATGCCAATTTTATCTTTCAAAATCCCTTGCTTATTTAACAAGATATCTTTCCATTCCTGCTTCTCTAATCTCCCTTTCTTGGCAGTGCTTCCTGCCACCTTCAAGAGCGACTTCATCATTTTTAATATACTTTGTATCTTTTTGCTCGCTTACTAATTCATCTGCCGTTAACTTGACAGGTGTGGACTGATTAGACCCCATGCTTCAAGGGTACACGACTTAAAACTAACACGTCAACCTGGATGTCTGATGCTCTACCGACTGAGCTAGCCACTTTCTCTCCTAGACCAGCGACTATCCACATCCACAGAATACACAGAATTTCTACTTCAGTCCACAAACCACAACACAAACAGGCTGTCCTACCAGGAAGTAGTGTCACGCGGGTGATAGAAACTAAATTCACCCTCACTATCTCTTACTTCATGTACTAGTAACCTCTGTTCACACTATATACACCTTATTTGAACAAATCCGTCCAGAACATCAATACTCAATGATTAAGCCTAAAATCAAGGGTTTTCCCCAGTATATTCAATTCCTAGGTAAGAATACACTGACATCCACTAAAACAAGACCAATGAGTACAACTTCAACTCACTGCTTAGCAGGAACACCGTACCAGGTAACAGCCAGGGTCAGTCCCCCACTTTTGTAACTTTTTACAAGACTGCACCTGTACCTAGAAAACCCTTCCAAATCTTCTATCCCCGAAGATCAGGTCCGTCCAAGGCCTTATCAAACATCAACTATCGACCGGACACGTCACACACACCAGTGTATCCACCATATACGTAAACAGTTAAGTTTTCCAAATTTCTCCTTCACTCATAGAAGAACCAGCTTCCATATATCAAAGTACATTCCCGTGACACAACTTCCTCTTTTCGCGTAAACTAGCAAGTACGAACAAAGCACATAGAACTTCACGGTTCTCTCGTAACCAGCAAGTACTCCACCTGCAGCAAATAGACAGACATTTCAACAGCTAGACACAGGTCAACACAATGACATAACAATAAGGACACTATATACACCATCCAGGTGGCTGATCTCACCTGCAGATATAACCATATATATTCATATATTCAGCGTATATAACAACTTCCTCATTTTCCCCTGCAGTTAAATCAGAGAAAAATAAAACATAGAACTTCTGCTTTTCTCCAATGAGCAGACAAATCCTCAAACCACATTACATTTCATGTGATTTACAATTACATTACATAAATTACAGACAGCTTAAGGTGAACCTGACCACCTTGGTGTGAGATCTCTTAGGACGGCTTATCTCATGCGAGATGGCGGTCATTAGGTGTCTAGACTGGGACAGCCCAACCCCCCCCTTCGAAATGCAAGTACACGCATGAGGTTGCAAGGTGAGATTATACAAATGTTCTCACCTGTAGCTGGAGTGCGCAATTCTCCACCTCTCGCGTATTTGCCTTTCGACTGAAGGTGTCAGCACGGCTGTCCGCCATCCAGAGCTCCGTCCTAAGGTTCGTTGGGCGCCAAATGATAAGGCCGTAATTTAGGTTGATGCAATCTAATCATGCATCCCTCTTAAACTGTCTGCAGTCCAAATTATGAGTCACTCGTGGTAGCATGCACAACCACTCTTTCACACACACCAGAGACGTGCTCAGATATGAATAGAAAGTAAGACTGCTTTATTTCCGGAAATTGTACGGATATATATAATCTTATTGGCTAGGTGCCAAGAATACGTAACACGTCTCCTATTGGATAAAGTAGAACAGCTTATTCTGTGATATACAATTTACTGTAATGTGCTTGGTTCCTCATTTATATTAAGCAATGTCAGCATGATTCACTGGTCACAAGAATAGCCCAGACTGTCTGAGTTTGATGTCCAAATACAGAACTAGGTGGGGTACACAGTCTGAAACAGCATCTTAAACCTTGTTCTTTATGGATATCTCCATATAATTCTTATATACTTATATACTCATAATCGCATCCCTAACAACACTATTACAGCGAAAATCCAGCTAGTAATTAGCTTGGCTTTTTGCTGCTAGAACCGTTCTCGAACGTAACTCGAGCTATCGAGCTTTTAGCAAACAGCTCGAGTTCTAGTTCGATCTAGAACAGCCCCCAAAATCACTCGAACCGCGAACTGGAGAACCACGAACCACGCTCAACTCTACTCCTAATCCATCTAGTGCCGCTCCTGCAGGCCCAACACAGGGAGAGATCGCATTTAGCACTGCAGGCCTGACACAGGGAGAGATCGCACTCAGCACCGCAGGCCTGACACAGGGAGAGATCGCATTCAGCACCACAGGCCTGACACAGGGAGAGATCGCATTCAGCACCGCAGGCCTGACACAGGGAGAGATCGCACTCAGCACCGCAGGCCTGACACAGGGAGAGATCGAACTCAGCACCGCAGGCCTGACACAGGGAGAGAGCGCACTCAGCGCCGCAGGCCTGACACAGGGAGAGACCGCACTCAGCACCGCAGGCCTGACACAGGGAGAGATCACACTCAGCACCGCAGGCCTGACACAGGGAGAGATCGCATTCAGCACCGCAGGCCTGACCATACCTCCCAACCGTCCCGGATTCTGCGGGACTGCCACGATTTTAGAGGTGTGTCCCGCAGCCCCGCGGCTCACAGCTGATGTCCCGACTCCTCCCCTCAGTGCAGTGAATAAATTAAATTAAATTATCATCGGCTCTGGATTTTCGGGGCGGCAGGGACCCGTGGAACTGTGAGTTCATTGTTTCAAAGGCAGCAGCTCTACCACTGAGCTACTTCCTGTATTGAAACCCATAGGAAGATTTTGTTATCTTGACCTCTATACTGCAGGTGAGATACCAGAAGCAGATTATTCAGCTGCAAAGATGGATGGAGGGATGGATGAATAGAGAGATGAGTGGAGGGGTAGAGGGAGGGATGGATGGTTGGATGATAGAGGGATGAAAGGAGGGATAGAGGGAGGGATAGATGGATGATAGAGGGATGAATGGAGGGATAGAGGGAGGGGTAGAGGGAAGGATGGATGGATGATAGAGGGATGAATGGAGGGATGAATGGAGGGATAGAGGGAGGGATGGATGGATGGATGATAGAGGGATGAATAGAGGGATGATTGGAGGGATGAATGGAAGGATGAATGGAGGGATGAATGGAGGGATGAATGGAGGGATAGAGGGAGGGATGGATGGATGATAGAGGGATGAATGGAGGGATAGAGGGAGGGATAGAGGGATGAATGGAGGGATGAATGGAGGGATAGAGGGAGGGATGGATGGATGATAGAGGGATGAATGGAGGGATGAATGGAGGGTTAGAGGGAGGGACGGATGATAGAGGGATGAATGGAGGGATGAATGGAGAGATAGAGGGATGGATGGATGATAGAGGGATGAATGGAGGGATGAATGGAGAATAGAGGGAGGGATGGATGGATGATAGAGGGATGAATGGAGGGATGAATGGAGGGATGAATGGAGAGATAGAGGGAGGGATAGAGGGAGGGATGGATGGATGATAGATGGTTGAATGGAGGGATGAATCAAGGGATGAATGGTGGGATGATTGGAGGGATGAATGGAGGGATAGAGGGAGGGATGGATGGATGGATGATAGAGGGATGAATGGAGGGATAGAGGGAGGGATAGAGGGAGGGATAGATGGATGATAGAGGGATGAATGGAGGGATGAATGGAGGGATAGAGGGAGGGATAGAGGGAGGGATAGAGGGAGGGATAGAGGGAGGGATGGATGGATGATAGAGGGAGAATGGAGGGATAGAGGGAGGGATGGATGGATGATAGTGGGATGGATGGATGATAGAGGGATGGATGATAGAGGGATATATATAGATACACGACAGATAATAGATAGAGATAGAATCATAGATAGATAGAATCATAGATAGATAGAATCATAGAGGGATAGAGATAGATAGATAGATAGATAGATAGAGGGATAGATAGATACTGTATCTCAATGTAGGTGAAGGAAAGAGTCAGATTTATTTGTTCCCATAAAACTACTATAAAGAAATGAGGAAAAAAACACAAATACAATTTTTTTTTTTATCTTCACCACCTTGGATTTAAACCAGCAACGTTCAAAACTTGTGTCCAGCAGCCTCCTGGCTTTCCTAGCTGCTCTAGCTGTTGAGCCACTAGAATTGATGATGTCAGGGGGAGTATTTTACATAAATGAACCTACAATGCAGCCTCTTACACAGCAGATTACACAGGACACATCTCCATTGTACACAGCAGTGTCTCTATCTCCTGTATTCTAGAGAGAGAGGAAAAGAGGATTTTTTTTACTTCTAATAAAATTACTAAAAATAATAAAAAAAAATAGAATAATGTAATTTTATTACACTTTTTTATAAAATAATAAACATCACAAATCAGCAAATAACATGGACATATTTGGTGTCCCTGTAATCGTAATGACCTGAACAACACAGTGATCAGGTTATTTATGGGGATCGGTAAATGGCGGGAACAAAATGGCGCAATTTGTTATTTTTCTTTATTAAAACCCATAAAAAATGTAATAAAAATTTATCACTGAGGCCGTGTTCACACATAGCGTAAATGCTGCATTTTTTCTGCAGGTGTCCGCGCCACGAGTGCAATAACAATGTTCTCTGATTATTACAAGTTTGCGGTATTTTTTAAACATTGTCCCCCTTATTTGATACATGTTTGTTGCTGATGTGAATCCTGAAGGTTATAAAGAAAGAAACACCAAATCCGCACAGTTCAGCGGTGTCTTTCCACGCACCAGGAGCGGAGATTGCAGGACGTCTCATCCACTTTGCTTGGACCATTAGTCCATATTCCCATGTAGTGTAAATGCTGCATTTTTTTCTGCTGTTTTTTGCACATTTATTCCGCTGTGTTTAATTGTCCAAGTAAAGTGGATGCGATTTCATGAAAAGACGCCGCTGAATTCTGCGGTTTCGGGGTTTTTTTTCTCTGGAGGTTTCTATGTGGAGCTTAAAAAAATGCAGGAAAAAGCTTCTCTGTACAATAAAAACACTTAAAAACGCAAATGACATCTGAACCAAAAACACATTAAATAATGGAGAAAAGGCAGAAAAAATGCAGCAAAAATGGAAAAAACAGAGAAGATAGTTATTGTGTAGTTTGGTGCAGACAGAAACAAAAAGAAACAGAATTTATGCAACGTGTGAACACGGATTTATAGGTACAAATAAGCAACATGTCATATAATGACACATAGAAATATAAAAAAATTCTGACTACTATGAATATGAATGAACAGTGCGGGACATCTGCTGAATGACCCTTACTGCCAAATGGGTGTGGCTAGGGGCGTGGTCAAAATTTGCGCGCGCCGCATGCTTTATCCCTCTTTCCTTTCTTGAAAAGTTGGGAGGTATGGGCCTGACACAGGGAGAGATCGCACTCAGCACCGCAGGCCTGACACAGAGAGAGATCACACTCAGCATCGCAGGCCTGACATATGCAGAGATCGTACTCAGCACCGCAGGCCTGACACAGGGAGAGATCGCACTCAGCACCGCAGGCCTGACAGAGGGAGAGATCGCACTCAGCACTGCAGGCCTGACACAGGGAGAGATCGCACTCAGCGCCGCAGGCCTGACACAGGGAGAGATCGCACTCAGCACTGCAGGCCTGACACAGGGAGAGATCGCACTCAGCGCCGCAGGCCTGACACAGGGAGAGATCACACTCAGCACTGCAAGCCTGACACAGGGAGAGATCGCACTCAGCGCCGCAGGCCTGACACAGGGAGAGATTGCACTCAGCACTGCAGGCCTGACACAGGGAGAGATCACACTCAGCACTGCAGGCCTGACACAGGGAGAGATCGCACTCAGCGCCGCAGGCCTGACATATGCAGAGATCGTACTCAGCACCGCAGGCCTGACACAGGGAGAGATCATACTCAGCACCGCAGGCCTGACACAGGGAGAGATCGCACTCAGCACTGCAGGCCTGACACAGGGAGAGATCACACTCAGCACTGCAGGCCTGACACAGGGAGAGATCGCACTCAGCGCCGCAGGCCTGACACAGGGAGAGATCGCACTCAGCACTGCAGGCCTGACACAGGGAGAGATCACACTCAGCGCTGCAGACCTGACACAGGAAGAGATCGTACTCAGCACCGCAAGCCTGACATAGGGAGAGATCGCACTCAGCACTAGAGTTGAGCGCGGTTCGCGGTTCGAGGTTCTCCAGTTCTAGGTTCGAGTGATTTTGGGGCCTGTTCTAGATCGAACTAGAACTCGAGCTTTTTGCAAAAGCTCGATAGTTCTAGAAACGTTCGAGAACGGTTCTAGCAGCAAAAAGCAGGGCTTTTTACAGCTACAGTGTGCAGGAGCCATCGCTGGCAGCCTGCCAGAAGCTGGTAACCAAGATAAACATCGGGTATCCAACCAAAGCGCTTTGGTTAGTAACCCGATGTTTATCCTAGTTACGTGCAGGAAGCTCACACTTCCCCGCTCAGCTCGCTCCGCCCCCTCCTGCCCGCGGCATGTACACACACACACACACACACACACACACACACATACACACATACACACACACACACACACACACACACGGTCCCGCTCGGCTTACCTGCGGTGATGAAGTCCCGCCATCCCGACCTCAGTGCTGTCACTGTCCTCCATGGCCACCGCTTGTCACATCCCTTCTCTCGCTTCCGACCCGAGACTGACTAGCGGTGACGTCACGGGCCTCTCGCGATACTTGGTGTGAAGGCGCCGGTCATTGAACTCAGTGACAGGGGCTGTCGGCAGTGCTGGAGATCAGCGCAGGTAATGTACCTCGCTGACAGCAGCACTTGTCATGCCCTGCAGTGACCTGGGCTGACCTATTGATGTTAGCTCAGGTCACTGCATTGCTCTCCCAGCCAATGGGGAACATTCTGCTCTTCATTGACTGGGACAGTGTGGATCGTCATGGCAACCCCTTGGATTACAGCAGACCTGGATTTGTTTTTCATTCTAATAAATTGGTTAAAGAGGGAATGTTTTGGGGAGTGTTTTTTCAAATAAAAATGTGTTTGTCGTCTATTTTTTTTTATTACTGACTGGGTTGGTGATGTCGGGTATCTGATAGACGCCTGACCTCACCAACCCCAGGGCTTGATGCCAGGTGACATTACACATCTGGTATTAACCCCATATATTACCCCGTTTGCCACCGCACCAGGGCGCGGGATGAGCTGGGGCGAAGCACCAGGATTGGCGCATCTAATGGATGCGCCACTTCTGGGGCAGCTGCGGCATGCTATTTTTAGGCTGGGGAGAGTCCAATAACCATGGACCTCCCTAGTCTGAGAATATCAGGCCCCAGCTGTCTGCTTTACCTTGGCTGGTGATCCAATTTTGGGGGGACCCCTACGTGTTTTTTTTTTTTAATTATTTATTTAATTTAAAATAACAGCGTGGGGTGCCCTCAGTTTTGGATTACCAGCCAAGGTGAGGTTGCCAGCTGTGGTCTGCAGGCTGCAGCCGTCTGCTTTACCCTAGCTGGCTACAAAACTAGGGGGAACCCTACGTCATTTTTTTTTTTCATTTTTTTGGCTAAATACAAAGCTAAGCACCCCTTAGTGCCACATGAAAGGCACCAAAGGGTGCTCCACTTTTTCTCCATTTTTTCTCCACTTTTTCTCCATTTTTTTCTCCACTTTTTCTCCACTTTTTCTCCATTTTTTTCTCCATTTTTTCTCCACTTTTTCTCCACTTTTTCTCCATTTTTTTCTCCACTTTTTCTCCATTTTTTCTCCACTTTTGCTCCACTTTTTCTCCACTTTTGCTCCACTTTTTCTCCACTTTTTCTCCACTTTTTTCTCCACTTTTTCTCCACTTTTTCTCCACTTTTTCTCCACTTTTTCTCCATTTTTTCTCCATTTTTTCTCCACTTTTTCTCCACTTTTTCTCCATTTTTTTCTCCATTTTTTCTCCACTTTTTCTCCACTTTTTCTCCATTTTTTTCTCCATTTGTTCTCCACTTTTTCTCCACTTTTTCTCCACCTCTTCTCCATTTTTTCTCCACTTTTTTCTCCATTTGTTCTCCACTTTTTCTCCACTTTTTCTCCACTTTTTCTCCACTTTTTCTCCATTTTTTCTCCATTTTTTCTCCACTTTTTCTCCACTTTTTCTCCATTTTTTTCTCCATTTGTTCTCCACTTTTTCTCCACTTTTTCTCCACTATTTCTCCACTTTTTCTCCATTTTTTCTCCATTTTTTTCTCCATTTTTTCCTCCACTTTTTCTCCACTTTTTCTCCATTTTTTTCTCCATTTTTTTCTCCACTTTTTCTCCACTTTTTCTCAATTTTTTCTCCATTTTTTTCTCCATTTTTTTCTCCACTTTTTCTCCACTTTTTCTCCATTTTTTCTCCATTTTTTTCTCCACTTTTTCTCCACTTTTTCTCCATTTTTTTCTCCATTTTTTCTCCACTTTTTCTCCACTTTTTCTCCACTTTTTCTCCATTTTTTCTCCATTTTTTTCTCCATTTTTTCTCCACTTTTTCTCCACTTTTTCTCCATTTTTTTCTCCACTTTTTCTCCACTTTTTCTCCACTTTTTCTCCATTATTTCTCCACTTATTCTCCACTTTTTCTCCACTTTTTCTCCATTTTTTTCTCCATTTTTTCTCCACTTTTTCCTCCACTTTTTCTCCACTTTTTCTCCACTTTTTCTCCACTTTTTATCCATTTTTTTCTCCACTTTTTCTCCACTTTTTCTCCATTTTTTCTCCACTTTTTCTCCACTTTTGCTCCACTTTTTCTCCACTTTTTCTCCACTTTTTCTCCATTTGTTCTCCACTTTTTCTCCACTTTTTCTCCATTTTTTCTCCATTTTTTCTCCACTTTTTCTCCACTTTTTCCTCTATTTGTTCTCCACTTTTTCTCCACTTTTTCTCCACTTTTTCTCCACTTTTTCTCCATTTTTTCTCCATTTTTTTCTCCATTTTTTTCTCCATTTTTTCTCCACTTTTTCTCCACTTTTTCTCCATTTTTTTCTCCATTTTTTCTCCACTTTTTCTCCACTTTTTCTCCACTTTTTCTCCATTTTTTCTCCATTTTTTTCTCCACTTTTTCTCCATTTTTTTCTCCACTTTTTCTCCATTATTTCTCCACTTATTCTCCACTTTTTCTCCACTTTTTCTCCACTTTTTCTCCATTTTTTTCTCCATTTTTTTCTCCACTTTTTCTCCACTTTTTCTCCACTTTTTCTCCATTTTTTCTCCACTTTTTCTCCACTTTTTATCCACTTTTTCTCCATTTTTTCTCCACTTTTTCTCCACTTTTGCTCCACTTTTTCTCCACTTTTTCTCCACTTTTTCTCCATTTTTTTCTCCACTTTTTCTCCACTTTTTCTCCACTTTTTCTCCATTTTTTCTCCATTTTTTTCTCCATTTTTTCTCCACTTTTTCTCCACTTTTTCTCCGTTCTTTTTCTATGGTCGGTCTACCCATTAGCTCTGCCATGCATACTGTAGCTCTACACCTACTGCACATGTTACTTTATGATTGACATCTCTTTCGTACCAGAGCTGTCTAAGTCTACTCTGACCCCATATTTGTCATTACTATATTGTCCTTGTACTGTATTATGACATTTGTATCATGTGTTTCATTTCTTGCTGTGTTGCAATTTTTTTGCTGCATCCCAATTGTACCTCTACATTGTTCGAGTTTATGTTATTGTTCTCTCACTCTTATGTGATACTGATTATTGTCATTTTTCATGATTACATGCAGATAAGTCCAATCTGACGAAGGCTCAGGCCGAAACGTCATTTGTAACTTGTTTTGGACAAAAACATATATGCTTATGAAATTTTTTTTTTTCTTAATACGGACCAATAAATAGTGATTTTGCATTACTATCCGTTGTGACTTACTGACTTAGTCTGGGAGATTTAGAGTGCCGAGGTTACTCACTAATTTTATCTATTATTACCTCTGAGCACCTATATACCAGTGAGCAGAGCTTCCTCTACAGTAATTCTCCTGATTAGGCATGCCCTTACCTCATGAGCAGGGCATTGCAGCTTTGGTAGCAACCATTACGACATGGACTCTGCTGCTGTGGACCCGAGAAGAGTGAGTGCAGATTCATTGCACCCACACTCCTCACATGAAGGGTCCACACTCCTAGAAAATGGGGGATACGTTCCCTGAGTGTCTCCCCCCATATTCTAGACGGTCCAGAGTCGTCGTGGGACCCCTTTATTTTTTTTCTTACAATAAATTGGTGAAAGAGGAAATGTTTTGGGGACTGTTTTTTCAAATAAATTTCTTTTGTCGATTTTTTTTTTTTGTTAGTACTGACAGTTTATGATGTTGGGTATCTAATAGACGCCATGACATCACAAACTGCTGGGCTTGATCTCAGGTTACTTTACAGCTAGTATCAACCCGATTTATTACCCCGTTTGCCACTGCACCAGGGCACGGGATGAGCTGGGGTGAAGCGCCAGGATTGGCGCATCTAGTGGATGTGCCACGTCTGGGGTGCCTGCGGCCTGCTATTTTTAGGCTGTGAAGGCCCAATAACTATGGACCTTCCCACCCTGAGAATACCAGACCACAGCTGTTCGCTTTACCTTGGCTGGTGATCCAATTTGGGGGGGACCCTACTTTTATTGTGTAATTATTAATATTTATAAAATAATTATAAAAAAGAGCCTGAGGGGACCTCCACATTGGATCCCCAACCACGGTAAAGCTGCCAGCTGTGGTTTTCAGGCTACAGCCGTCTGCTTTACCCTAGCTGGCTATCAAAAATGGGGGGACCCAACGTCATTTTTTTTTTTAACTAGTTTTTAAATAGAAAAAATTAATGGGCTTCCCTGTATTTTGATTGCCAACCAAGGTAACGGCAGGCAGATGGGGGTGGCAACCCATAGCTGTCTGCTTTATCTGCGCTGAGAATCAAAAATACCGCGGAGCGCTACGTCATTTTTTTAAAGATTTATTTTTACAGCACTGTGATGTCCAGCAATCAAAATACAGGGAAGCCCATTTTATTTTTAGTTATTTAAATAAATAATTAAAAAAATATATATGGGCTCCCGCTGCATTTTTTGTATTGCTAGCTAAGGGTAATCCAAGCAGCTACTGGCTGCTAACCCCCACTGCTTGGTGTTACCTTCACTGGCAATGGAAAATCCAGGGAAGCATTTTTTATTTTTTTTGCCAAAAAACTACAAAAAAAGGACGTGAGCTTCGCCATATTTTTGTATGCTAGCCAGGTATAGCAGGCAGGTGCTGGAAGAGTTGGATACAGCGCCAGAAGATGGCGCTTCTATGAAAATTCCATTTTCTGAGGCGGCTGCAGACTGCAATTCGCAGCAGTGGGGCCCAGAAAGCTCAGGCCAACCTGTGCTGCGGATTCCAATCCCCAGCTGCCTTGTTGTACCTGGCTGGACACAAAAATGGGGCAAAGCCTACGTCATTTGTTTTCTAATTATTTCATGAAATTCATGAAATAATAAAAAAGGGCTTCCCTATATTTTTGGTTCCCAGCCGGGTACAAATAGGCAACTGGGGGCTGGGGGCAGCCGTACCTGCCTGCTGTACCTGGCTAGCATACAAAAATATGGCGAAGCCCACATAATTTTTTCAGGGGGCAAAAAACTTCTGCATACAGTCCTGGATGGAGTATGCTGAGCCTTGTAGTTCTGCAGCTGCTGTCTGTCTGTATGGAGAAGAGCAGACAGCAGCTGCAGAACTACAAGGCTCAGCATACTCCATCCAGGACTGTATGCAGAATTTTTTTGCCCACCAAAAAAATTACGTGGGCTTCGCCATATTTTTGTATGCTAGCCAGGTACAGCAGGCAGCCACGGGCTGCCTCCAACCCCCAGTTGCCTAATTGTACCCGGCTGGGAACCAAAAATATAGGGAAGCCCGTTTTTTTTTAATTATTTCACTTATTTCATGAAATAATTAAAAAACAAATGACGTGGGCTTCGCCCCATTTTTGTGTCCAGCCGGGTACAACTAGGCAGCTGGGGATTGGAATCCGCAGCACAGGTTAGCCCGAGGTTTCTGGGCGCCTCTGCTGCGAATTTCAGTCCGCAGCCGTCCCAGAAAATGGCGCTCTCATAGAAGCGCCATCATCTGGCGCTGTATCCAACTCTTCCAACAGCCCTGGAGCCGGGTGGCTTGTTGGGTAATCATGAGTTAATACTGGCTTTGTTTTACTAGCCAGTATTAAGCCAGAGATTCTTAATGTCAGGCACGTTTGACCCGGCCATTAAGAATCTCCAATAAAGGGTTAAAAAAAAAACACCACACAGAGAAAAAATACTTTAATAGAAATAAATACACAGACACATTAGAGACTCCATCTTTATTACCCCCTGTCAGCCCTCCATGATCCTGCTCTTCTGTCTTCTTTCTTTCTAGTGTAGTAGTAGTGACGATTGTAGTGAGGAAGGATGAGGTTCACCAGCTCATCACTTGGGGCTGGGGAACCTCATCCTCACTACAATGCTCACTACAATCGGGAAGCAGCGTGCAGCCTTCACTCCGTGAGTGATCAGTGCTGGCTGTCAGCGGTAACAGCGGTAACGCTGACAGACACGTTACCATAGCAATGGTGCTCTCGGAGCCGCGGTTAGCGGTGACGTCACCGCTAACTGCATTGCTATGGCAACGGTGATCTCCGTTAATGACCGGCTGTGTCAGCCGGTCCCTAACGGAACGGGGAGTCGACCGTGTGCTAGTGCATGTCGCCGGTACACGGCGATACACATATGTGCACCGTGTACCGGAGAGATGCACTCGCAGGTCCTACATGACGTGTCATAGTCATGTGACCAGTCTGTAGCCAATGAGATAATAGCCACGTGACTGGTCACATGGCTATTTTGACGTCACGATAGGTCCTGCATCTCTGCTGGCAATGCCGGTCACCGGGTGGATTCAGCGATCATCGGATGGAATAGCGGCAGGAGACAGAGTGCAGAAGGGATCGCGAGGACCGGTAAGTGTTATGTCAATGTTTATTAACTGTTTGTGTACATTTATAATGCATTTTTATGTGTTTGTGATTGCCTCCCATTATAGCCTATTGGTTCTAGTTCGGTTCGTCGAACGTTCGACGAACTGAACTCGAACGGGACCTCCGTTCGGCGAACCGCCTCGAGCCGAACCGGGACCGGTTCGCTCATCTCTACTCAGCACTGCAGGCCTGACATATGCAGAGATCGTACTCAGCGCCGCAGGCCTGACACAGGGAGAGATCGCACTCAGCACCGCAGGCCTGACACAGGGAGAGATCGCACTCAGCACCGCAGGCCTGACACAGGGAGAGATCGCACTCAGCACCGCAGGCCTGACACAGGGAGAGATCGCACTCAGCACCGCAGGCCTGACACAGGGAGAGAGAGATTTGAAGGAATAATTTAAAGTCACCAAGGATAATGGATGGAGGGGTGGTGAAAATTTAACCCTTGAGGAGAGAAAAGCAATTGCTAATCTTTCAAAAAGGGATGATCAGATGAGGCAGGATGTATTGTAGTTATGGATAAAAAAATATTCTGAAAAATGTGTTTATGAAATTTTGGACAACAATAAAACATACAAAAAAATCCAATCAAATCCCACAGAATCCTGTACTAGAATCCTGAATCAAATGCTGGAAGACGGGGAAAGAATAGGAGTTTTTTAAAATAATAAAAAAAATCCCATTACTCCAATTTTTCACGGTTTACCGAAAACCCATAAAAATGAGTTCCCCACTCCATTGCAACCCATTATATCCAGTATTTCGTCGCTGCATGAAAATCTAAGTAAATGGGTAGATTTTCATTTACAGCCTCTGATTTCCAGAACCCGGGATATTTGAAAGAAACCTCAACGGTAATAGATTATATGAAACAAACTAAACGGTCTCAAAAATCCAGCCTGACACAGGGAGAGATCGCACTCAGCACTGCAGGCCTGACATATGCAGAGATCGTACTCAGCGCCGCAGGCCTGACACAGGGAGAGACCGCACTCAGCACCGCAGGCCTGACACAGGGAGAGACTGCACTCAGCACCGCAGGCCTGACACAGGGAGAGACCGCACTCAGCGCCGCAGGCCTGACACAGGGAGAGACCGCACTCAGCGCCGCAGGCCTGACACAGGGAGAGATTGTACTCAGCACCGCAGGCCTGACACAGGGAGAGACCGCACTCAGCACCGCAAGCCTGACACAGGGAGAGATCGTACTCAGCACTGCAGGCCTGACATATGCAGAGATCGTACTCAGCGCCGCAGCCCTGACACAGGGAGAGACCGCACTCAGCACCGCAGGCCTGACACAGGGAGAGATCGCACTCAGCACTGCAGGCCTGACACAGGGGGAGATCGCACTCAGCACTGCAGGCCTGACACAGGGAGAGACCGCACTCAGCACTGCAGGCCTGACCCAGGGAGAGACCGCACTCAGCACTGCAGGCCTGACCCAGGGAGAGAGAGATTTGAAGGAATAATTTAAAATCACCAAGGATAATGGATGGAGGGGTAATGAAAATTTAACCCTTGAGGAGAGAAAAGCAATTGCTAGTCTTTCAAAAAGGGATGATCTTCAGTGTAGGAGGAGAAAAAGAGGTTAAACCCGCGCAATCCGCCAAATAAGATGTAGAGATGTTGATAGTTTAATCACTCTTTTATTCCATAGGTCTACGCGTTTCAATGTGCAGGGACCTCTTCCTCAGGACCAGAAAATCAACCAGTCCTGAGGAAGAGGTCCCTGCACCTTGAAACGCGTAGACCTATGGAATAATAGAGTGATTAAACTATCAACATCTCTACATCTTATTTGGCGGATTGCGCGGGTTTAACCCCTTTTTCTCCTCCTACACTGAAGACTTCTGCACGTGGAGCCGCGGCAGCCGCTATTATCCTATGCTATCTACGGTGGTTGTGACCCTTCACAACCATTTTTGGTGAGTGTATTTATCTATATACTAACCTGTACTTATCTGGTAAAACCCTATCAGCGCTTCTGTTTTTTAGCACTATAAAAAGGGATGATCAGATGAGGCAGGATGTATTGTAGTTATGGATAAAAAATATTCTGAAAAATGGGTTTATGAAATTTTGAACAAGAATAAAACATACAAAAAAATCCAATCAAATCCCACAGAATCCTGTACTAGAATCCCGAATCAAATGCTGGAAGACGGGGAAAGAATAGGAGTTTTTTATAATAATAAAAAAAATCCCATTACTCCAATTTTTCACGGTTTACCGAAAACCCATAAAAATGAGTTCCCCCATTCCACTGCGACCCATTATACAGTTAGGTCCAGAAATATTTGGACAGTGACACAATTTTCGCGAGTTGGGCTCTGCATGCCACCACATTGGATTTGAAATGAAACCTCTACAACAGAATTCAAGTGCAGATTGTAACGTTTAATTTGAAGGTTTGAACAAAAATATCTGATAGAAATTGTAGGAATTGTCACATTTCTTTACAAACACTCCACATTTTAGGAGGTCAAAAGTAATTGGACAAATAAACCAAACCCAAATAAAATATTTTTATTTTCAATATTTTGTTGCGAATCCTTTGGAGGCAATCACTGCCTTAAGTCTGGAACCCATGGACATCACCAAACGCTGGGTTTCCTCCTTCTTAATGCTTTGCCAGGCCTTTGCAGCCGCAGCCTTCAGGTCTTGCTTGTTTGTGGGTCTTTCCGTCTTAAGTCTGGATTTGAGCAAGTGAAATGCATGCTCAATTGGGTTAAGATCTGGTGATTGACTTTGCCATTGCAGAATGTTCCACTTTTTTGTACTCATGAACTCCTGGGTAGCTTTGGCTGCATGCTTGGGGTCATTATCCATCTGTACTATGAAGCGCCGTCCGATCAACTTTGCGGCATTTGGCTGAATCTGGGCTGAAAGTATATCCCGGTACACTTCAGAATTCATCCGGCTACTCTTGTCTGCTGTTATGTCATCAATAAACACAAGTGACCCAGTGCCATTGAAAGCCATGCATGCCCATGCCATCACGTTGCCTCCACCATGTTTTACAGAGGATGTGGTGTGCCTTGGATCATGTGCCGTTCCCTTTTGTTCTCCAAACTTATTTCTTCCCATCATTCTGGTAAAGGTTGATCTTTGTCTCATTTGTCCATAGAATACTTTTCCAGAACTGAGCTGGCTTCATGAGGTGTTTTTCAGCAAATTTAAAGGGGTTATCCGGCTTAATTTGCTTTTTTTTTATTATTTCCCTATTGGGCTACATTGGGGCAGGTAAGTAGATAGAGACCACTTACCTGCCCTGCTGTCAGCCCCTCTCCCCTGGCTCAGAGTGGTCATGTGACCGCTCCTGCCGCGATTTTGCTGTTTCCGGTCATTTCATGTCAACATGGGCAGGACCATGTTGACATGCAAATGTGGAAACAGCATGTTGCCTCCCTGCTGGGCGGGTACAGTGCGATGAGCCCCACCCCCTTCCCTGCACCCTCCCACACATTCCCCCGCACCTCCCCCTGCACTGCTGTGGGGGTCCGTGACCTGGGGGCGGGGCCTGGCGGCGGCTGCCGTGGTGTCAGCGCCAGTAGCGGGCCCCCTGCTCAGGATCACACATTCAAATGTACCGGCATCGCAGATCACCGAAGCCGGTACATTTGAAAGTGCTGATGAGAAGCAGCGCAGCGCTGCTTCTCATCACCGTCCCTCCCGCTGTCTGTGCTCTCTTCAGCACAGCGGTGACGTCACCACTGTGCTGATATGTCCAGAGCACAGACAGAGCGCGAACGTGCAGGAGCGGCGGGGACCGATGACGGGTGAGTATGTTCTCCCTATGGGGTGGTGTGTGTGTGTGTGTGTGTCACAGCCCGATGTGTGTGTGTGTGTTTGTGTATGCAGTGCACAGCCCGATGTGTATGCGGTGCAGAGCCTGATGTGGTGTGGGGTGCAGAGCCCGATGTGGGGCTGTTATTTGCAATGCTGTAGTGCGCTGCCGTGTAATGTGCTGCCCTGTAGTGCGCTGCCCTGTAGTGTCCTGCCCTGTAGTGTCCTGCCCTGCAGTGCGCTGCCGTGTAGTGTGCTGCTCTGTAGTGCGCTGCCCTGTAGTGTCCTGTAGTGTGCTGCCCTGTCCTGTAGTGTGCTGCCCTGTAGTGTCCTGTAATGTGCTGCCCTGCAGTGTGCTGCCCTGTAATGTGCTGCCCTGTAGTGTCCTGTCCTGTAATGTGCTGCCCTGTAGTGTCCTGTCCTGTAATGTGCTGCCCTGTAGTGTCCTGTCCTGTAATGTGCTGCTTTGTAGTGTCCTGTCCTGTAATGTGCTGCCCTGTAGTGTCCTGTCCTGTAATGTGCTGCCCTGTAGTGTCCTGTCCTGTAATGTGCTGCTCTGTAGTGTCCTGTCCTGTAATGTGCTGCCCTGTAGTGTCCTGTCCTGTAATGTGCTGCCCTGTAGTGTCCTGTCCTGTAATGTGCTGCTTTGTAGTGTCCTGTCCTGTAATGTGCTGCCCTGTAGTGTCCTGTCCTGTAATGTGCTGCTTTGTAGTGTCCTGTCCTGTAGTGTGCTGCCCTGTAGTGTCCTGCCCTGTAATGTGCTGCTTTGTAGTGTCCTGTCCTGTAATGTGCTGCCCTGTAGTGTCCTGTCCTGTAATGTGCTGCCCTGTAGTGTCCTGTCCTGTAATGTGCTGCCCTGTAGTGTCCTGTCCTGTAATGTGCTGCCCTGTAGTGTCCTGTCCTGTAATGTGCTGCCCTGTAGTGTCCTGTCCTGTAATGTGCTGCTTTGTAGTGTCCTGTCCTGTAATGTGCTGCCCTGTAGTGTCCTGTCCTGTAATGTGCTGCCCTGTAGTGTCCTGTCCTGTAATGTGCTGCTTTGTAGTGTTCTGTCCTGTAATGTGCTGCCCTGTAGTGTCCTGTCCTGTAATGTGCTGCTTTGTAGTGTCCTGTCCTGTAATGTGCTGCTTTGTAGTGTCCTGTCCTGTAATGTGCTGCTCTGTAGTGTCCTGTCCTGTAATGTGCTGCCCTGTAGTGTCCTGTCCTGTAATGTGCTGCCCTGTAGTGTCCTGTCCTGTAATGTGCTGCTTTGTAGTGTCCTGTCCTGTAATGTGCTGCCCTGTAGTGTCCTGTCCTGTAATGTGCTGCCCTGTAGTGTCCTGTCCTGTAATGTGCTGCTTTGTAGTGTCCTGTCCTGTAATGTGCTGCCCTGTAGTGTCCTGTCCTGTAATGTGCTGCCCTGTAGTGTCCTGTCCTGTAGTGTGCTGCCCTGTAGTGTCCTGTCCTGTAATGTGCTGCCCTGTAGTGTCCTGTCCTGTAATGTGCTGCCCTGTAGTGTCCTGTCCTGTAGTGTGCTGCCCTGTAGTGTCCTGTCCTGTAATGTGCTGCCCTGTAGTGTCCTGGCCTGTAATGTGCTGCCCTGCAGTGTCCTGTCCTGTAATGTGCTGCTTTGTAGTGTCCTGTCCTGTAGTGTGCTGCCCTGTAGTGTCCTGTCCTGTGCTGCTTTGTAGTGTCCTGTAGTGTGCTGCCCTGTCCTGTAATGTGCTGCCCTGTAGTGTCCTGTCCTGTAATGTGCTTCCCTGTAGTGTCCTGTCCTGTAATGTGCTGCCCTGTAGTGTCCTGTCCTGTAATGTGCTGCCCTGTAGTGTCCTGTCCTGTAATGTGCTGCCCTGTAGTGTCCTGTCCTGTAATGTGCTGCCCTGTAATGTCCTGCCCTGCAGTGATCTGCCGTGTAGTGATGAGAGGTCAGTGCTGGGGCAGAATATACTAACAGGGAATGTGTGTGCAGGGGGCGGGCAGAGGGCGAGGCTGGACACTGGGGTGGGGCTGAACACTGAGGCCGGGCGGTGCCAGCTCTGACTGAGGTTTTGCACAGGAAGTGGTCAGTTTGCTGGAGCTGAATGTAAACAAGAAGCTGCACAGAATAAAGGTATAATTCATGAGGAACAAAAGTTAGAAAACAAAAAATAACAATGTAGGGGTGATTAAGATGACAATACAGCACAGATTAGCTTAAACTCAAACATTTTTTTTATGTCGGACAACCCCTTTAACTCTGGCCTGTCTATTTTTGGAATTGATGAATGGTTTGCATCTAGATGTGAACCCTTTGTATTTACTTTCATGGAGTCTTCTCTTTACTGTTGACTTAGAGACAGATACACCTACTTCACTGAGAGTGTTCTGGACTTCAGTTGATGTTGTGAACGGGTTCTTCTTCACCAAAGAAAGTATGCGGCGATCATCCACCACTGTTGTCATCCGTGGACGCCCAGGCCTTTTTGAGTTCCCAAGTTCACCAGTCAATTCCTTTTTTCTCAGAATGTACCCGACTGTTGATTTTGCTACTCCAAGCATGTCTGCTATCTCTCTGATGGATTTTTTCTTTTTTTTCAGCCTCAGGATGTTCTGCTTCACCTCAATTGAGAGTTCCTTAGACCGCATGTTGTCTGGTCACAGCAACAGCTTCCAAATGCAAAACCACACACCTGTAATCAACCCCAGACCTTTTAACTACTTCATTGATTACAGGTTAACGAGGAAGACGCCTTCAGAGTTAATTGCAGCCCTTAGAGTCCCTTGTCCAATTACTTTTGGTCCCTTGAAAAAGAGGAGGCTATGCATTACAGAGCTATGATTCCTAAACCCTTTCTCTGATTTGGATGTGAAAACTCTCATATTGCAGCTGGGAGTGTGCACTTTCAGCCCATATTATATATATAATTGTATTTCTGAACATGTTTTTGTAAACAGCTAAAATAACAAAACTTGTGTCAGTGTCCAAATATTTCTGGCCCTGACTGTATCTAGTATTTCGTCGCTGCATGAAAATTTAAGTAAATGGGTAGATTTTCATTTACAGCCTCTGATTTCCAGAACCCGGGATATTTGAAAGACACCTCAACGGTAATAGATTATATGAAACAAACTAAATGGTCTGAAAAATTCAGATTTTTCTCTTGTGATGTTATAAACCTATTTTCTTCAATCGCTCATGAATTAGCAGTTTCGTCTATTTATCATCACTTACAGAAATATAGTGGGTATACTGATGAAACAAAGGAAATTCTTGTACGCAGCAGAGAATATTTGTTGAAATATAATTTTTTCATGTTTAATGAGGAATATTATATGCAAATTGAGGGCAGCCCGATAGGGCTCGTGTTGTTCGCCTTCATTGGCTATTCTTTTTATGTTCGGTGGGAAGAGAATTTGATCTTCTCTGAAAAAACCCATTTATAAACGACAGATCTATATTTAAGATATTTGGATGACATACTAATAATTTGGGTGGGAGAATTGGAGAGGGTCCCACTATTTATTAAATACATTAATACAAACTATATTAATCTAAAATTTACATATACTGAACTGCAAAATCAAGTCAGTTTTTTACATTTATAACACAGGACAGGAGATTCACACACGGACCGCACGCCCGGCTCCAGCACCGTATTGATTTGGCCACAGTCCCTTCCGGTCCTACCGGTTATATCGTACACCTGGCTACCCCATTAGCGTTTGAATCTATTGTTCTCCTACCACGGCTCCATTCATTTAAGCAGTATATACCAACGGCATACCGACGGTAACCATATTACTGATCCAATCGGGATCCCAGTATACCTGCGCATACCACTGAAAACGTAGCGTACCCTTATTGTCTTACCAGACCACAACCTAATTTACCTGGTGCCACCGTATCGGCTATGGTCGTTGAGCCTACTGAGCCCCTTCTAAGGTCATAGTTCATTATTTACAACGTACGACTGACAGACCCGCGGTCCACATATTGATATTGCCACAGAATCTAATTTCAGCATATTACTGATGCAGAGTGCACACGCATATTGCTGAGAATGTACTTTATATGACTCCATACTACCATATTATTATGATAATGTCCGGTCTGACGAAGGCTTAAGGCCGAAACGTCGACTTTCGGACGAATCATATTACGCATCCACCAGTTTACTTTTTGATCAATAAAGAAAAAATTTGCATATTTAAACCCATTGACTCTTATTTTGGGAGTAGTAGTGTGCCGGGGTTATTCCTTGTTTTTTGCTGTATTTACCGCCGAGCACCTGCACATTTCAGTGACGCAGAGCTTATCTCTCCCTTGCAATATTCACCCAGGCATCTGGAGAGGGGAGGATACTAGCATGCCAATCCGTATCAACAAGAAAGATAAGGATAAAGACCCACAGGAATGTGTCCCTGCAGTGGCCAAGATGGCTCCAGCAAAAACCAGGCCCTCCTGTAGTGCAGCAGTGGGGGCTGCCAGCAGACTGGAGAGATATGTCAGAGTGGTTCCTGTTCCTGATCTGTCTTCTGGTGAGAAATCTGTGAGAGACACTGAACATAATGTGGAGGATCCAGTGAGTAATTTGAGCCCTGTTTGTTCAGTAGCTCAGCAAATACAGAGGTTGGGGCCTGTGATTGAAGGTGGGGGAGTGAGAGATATGGAGCAGCATGCTGACGCTGAACCCACGCTGGGAGAAATCCTGGCAGCAGTTTAGGCTATGTGCGCACGTTGCATAATTACATGCAGTTACGCTGCGCTTTGTAGCGCAGCGTAACTGCATGCGTCCTGCGTCCCCTGCATAATCTATGAAGATTATGCAGGAGCCGTGCGCACATGGCGTTTTAGAGCGCAGCGCTTCGGCTGCTGCCCGAAGCGCGCGTTCTAAGAAGTGACATGTCACTTCTTCCGTGCGCTTTGCCGGCAGCTCCTGCTCTGTCTATGGGAGGAGCTGCAGGCAGAGCGCATGGAATCGGCTTTTTTTTTTCTCTACGGACATTTTCTTCAGCGATTTGAAGCGCACGTGTGCTCTTCAGATCGCTGCAGAAATTTCTGCAGTGACTGTAGCAACGTGCGCACATAGCCTAACGCTTGCAACACCACACTGGCCACTTTAAGTAACCAAATGGGAACTGTCACTCGGGATATAGCCTGTATCAAACATGAGCTGCAGGGGGTGACTACCAGAGTGGGGGAGTTGGAAGAACGTGTGAGTGCAGTGGAGGATAAATTGCCACCAATGACACGGGAGCTGGGAAAAGCCACGCAAAATATCACAACACTGCTGAACAAGGTGGACGATTTGGAGAACCGCTCCCGTAGAAGTAATCTGCGCCTGGTGGGGGTCCCAGAGAGGGCAGAAGGGAATGACTCCCTGGGCTTTTTTGAAAAATGGCTAATGGACACCTTTGGCAAAGATGTTTTATCTCCATTCTTTACTATTGAGAGAGCGCACAGGGTCCCTACACGTGCCCCCCTGCCAGGAGCATCCCCACATCCTATCTTGCTCAAACTTCTGCATTTTAAAGACAGGGATGCTATTCTGCGCAGATCCAAAGATATTAAGGAACTTGCTATTAATGGGAGGAAGCTCTCTTTTTTACCTGATTTTTCCATGGAGGTACAACGTAAAAGGGCGCAATTTATTGAGATTAAACAACGACTGCGCGGATTACAAGTGCCATACTCCATGATGTATCCTGCTAGACTGCGAATTGCGGTGAATGGAGAAACTCACTTTTTTGATACGGCGGGAGCGGCGCTGTCTTGGCTGGATATTAATGAGAGGTCCATGAGGAGGAAGGATACTTGAAGATCACCCTTTCTACCGCCAGGTGCTGCTGTTTCTTTTTGTCTGAGACGCTATGCTGGTATAATTACTACTGATCATTTCATTTTGGATCCAGGGCGGGAGATGACCGGTTCACTGTGGCCACTCGTTACGGGAAAAAGCTGTGGACCCTTCTCCCTGCATGGACTCTGGGCGAGTTTTCTAGCCCTGATTCTCTCTATCTTAGAGAAATGTGCAAGTTACACTTGTTTTTGAGGGCGGAGGCGCTGTGCACTGGTGTGCAGGGCTCTATTTCCCTCCTTGTTTTTTCGTTTTACTGTTGTATTTTGCAATTAATATGTGGGGTGTGGTGTACCTCAGTCATGTCGCTCAACCTAATGCTAACAGGAATTGGTGGAGATTGCCTCTCTCCCCCAGTAATGGAGTATGCTCTGGTTTATTATTTATTAACCTGCTCTTATGGCGACATCACTTAATATTGTAGCGTGGAATGTTAGGGGGCTCAGGGATGCGAATAAGAGGTGTGCTATATTTACTCATTTGCAAAAGTTTCTCCCGGCTATTCTATGTTTATCTGAGACCCACATGGTAAGAGATAATGTTCATTGGCTGAGGAAGGGATGGATCACACATGAATATCATTCCACATACTCGACCCATGCATGGGGTGTCAGTGTGTTGGTGCACAAATCCATCCCGTTCTCATGTACCAAATCAGTGGTTGACCCTAGGGGCAGATTTGTTTGTTTACTTTGCACGCTGTATGTTATACAATTTATTCTGGTTGCAGTATACATCCCTCCACCATACTCAGTCGAACCAGTAAAAAGAATCTTGTCTGTTTTAGACTCCTTCCCCCCTGCGCCGACTCTTTTTGATAGGAGATTTTAACACATATTTACATCCTTATCTAGATAAGCTACATTCGAGGAACATATCAGAGGACGCAGCCTCAACTTCATTTGCTAGAATGCTGACAGAACTGGGTTTGGTAGACCTTTGGCGCATCCAAAACCCCACATCCAAACAGTTTTCCAGCTACTCTAGCTCCCACCACACTATGTCACAGATAGACCTGGCTATTGGGAACACACTTATGACCTCATATGTACAAACGGTGGCCTATCTACCTAGAAGCGTATCTGATCACTCACCACTCCATGTTACACTTTCATGGGGAAACCCCCTCACCCTGTCTAGGCCTATCTGGAAACTTAATCCCTTCTGGATCCAGCTTATAGGGGGATCTTTACCTGATAATATTTTAGAATATTTGCAACTTAATGAGTGCTCCGCACCATCACATATAGTCTAGGACTCTATGAAAGCCGTGGTGAGGGGCATCTATATCAGAGAAATATGCATACGTAAAAAACAAAACAGATGCTACACCCAAAGTCTGATTCAGGAAGTATCTGTTGCGGAGGCTGCGGTGGTGCTCAACCCGACAGAGGAAACGAAAAACACTCTAGAGAAGGCACAAACGTCACTCAGGGAAAATCTCATGTCGGCGGCAGCAAATAAACGTTACTTCCTCAAGCAGAAATATTTCATAGAGGGGGAGGGAGTAGGGCACCTACTAGCCACGGTCATTAGGGCGCAGGAAGGATCTTCATATATAAATAGGCTGAAGACTGAGTCGGGTGACTTTGTAACGGAAAGTGAGGATATAGTGAGGGAGATAAAGGGGTATTATATGCGGCTATACACATCAGACTGTGACTTTACGGAGACTGAGATTGAGCAATATTTGGATGCTCTCTCTCTCCCCACACTGGCCGACGAAGAAAGGGATTTGTTGGATCGAGACATCATGTTGGAAGAATTGGAGGAAGCGCTTGGCCAGACGCAAAATGAAAAAGCTCCGGGAACGGATGGCCTGCCTGGCGAGTTTTATAAAACTTATGCACTCTTACTACTACCTAAACTACTTAAAGTATTTGAAGAGGCTGAAAGGCAGAGGGTCCTCCCGCCTTCTATGAGGGAAGCTTTAATAGTCTTAATATTAAAACCTGGAAAAGATCCAGAGATCCCGGATTCGTACCGCCCAATCTCTCTACTACCAACAGATGTTAAATTACTGGCCAAGGTGCTCACCAATAGGATGTCCCGAGTCATCTCATCTATTATACAGAATGATCAAACAGGATTTATGCCATGTAGAGCCACATCTATGAATCTTAGAAAATTATACTTAGGGATTCAGCATAGTTCTGAGAAGCCAGGGGAAAGGGCAAGTTTGTCCTTAGACGCCGCTAAGGCGTTCGATAGCTTAGAATGGGGGTATTTGTGGGCGGTACTTTGGAAAATGGGTTTTGGACACAGATTTATAAATTGGGTGAAGCTGCTATATGACTCACCGGTGGCGAAGGTTAGGGCTAATGGCAGGGTCTCTGAGTCTTTTCCTCTTGGAAGAGGTACTAGACAGGGGTGTCCGCTCTTGCCCTTGCTATTTGCTACCGCAGTAGAGCCATTGGCAGTTGCAATACGGAAGACCAGGGAGATAACGGGATTTAGGTGTGGAGCAGTGGAGCAGAAAATATCATTATATGCGGATGACCTACTTTTATATTTAGACAGGGTACATTCCTCGATTTTGCCGGCAATGGATACCATTCAATAATTTGGGCGGAGGTCTGGCCTTCAGATTAATTGGTCCAAATCGGCTTTAATGCTGATAGACCCTCTCCCGGTGGATTTCTCGGGCTTGCAGATACCGGTTCCTGTGGTCTGAGGGTTTAGGTATCTGGGAGTAACTGTTAGCCCAAATCCGAAGGATTTCCAGGCCCTAAATCTGGAACCCCTGTTGCAGCGGTTCAGAGCAAAGGTACACACCTGGTGTCGCTTGACGCTATCAAATATCGGTAGATCCAACTTAATCAAAATGGTAATGATGCCACACTTACTATATCTTATACATAATTCTCCAGTGTGGATACTTTGGGAATTTTTTGCAAAAATTAATACATTATTCCGGGAACTTATCTGGAAGAACAAACAGGCTAGGATTCGACTGGAAGTGCTACAGCGGGGAAAGGAGGAGGGAGGACTGGCAGTACCAAACCCATATATATATACACACTATATAGCCTCCCAGATGCAACATCTTAGGGGTTGGGGCAAAGAAGAAGCGTATGATAATAGTGGTGATATAGTGAGAGAGGGATCGGTATGGAAATATCCGGGTTGCCAGTTGGATGTGAGACAAAGACAGATAAATGGGGCACTGATATTTCGGGTATGGGACAGAAGTAAGTTTCTTTTGAAGATAAATGGGCCTACAGAGTTCTGGCCACTGTGGCGGAACCCGGAATTGCCAGAAATTAAAAAATTAGTGGGGTTCAGAGAATAGGAAGATAAAGGGATCCATTTAGTGTCACAAGTACTACAAAATAATATTCTTAAGAGTTTTGAGCAATTGAGAACGGAGTTTCACCTTCCGCATGTCTTCTTTTATCAGTATTTACAGCTGAGGCACGCACTGGAAAGATAGGGGAGGACAAATCCGGTGACAGTGACACATAATCAAACATTACATATGCTGCTTACATCTGAGTCCTCTAAAGGCCTTATTTCTGAACTATACAAAAGATTACTACCTGCCCATCTGGAGACATACCCACTGTCTGTTAAAAGTAAATGGGAACAGGACGTTGGTCCCCTGACGGAAGACCAGTGGTCCGACATTCTAGAACAGGTCCCTAAACTGGCGGTCTCTGAGTGCCAAAGGCTTTCTCAAATATATCTCATCCACAGGGTATATAAAACTCCCAGCCTATTATTCAGAATGGGACTTAGACCAAATGCACAATGTGTTAGGTGTGGACAGGATGATGCCCATTTGATGCATGTTATGTGGGAGTGTGGACACATTGGTGATTTCTGGAAACAAACCCTGGGACTCATAGACCAAATATATCATATCACAATACAGCCGTCACCTCGTTTATGTTTGTTGAGTCTGTGGGAGGGAGGAGTAGACCCGGACTCTCCAACAGCCCTGGGAATAGCCCGTATCCTGTATCAAGCAAGGAAGATACTGGCATACCATTGGTTAGATCCTCTACCACCAACGTTATCAGAGCTTAAAAATAAATTAAATAATGTCATTAGATTGGAAAGGGGAGTTTATTTAAAAATAAAAACACTGAGAAAGTTTTACAAAATCTGGCAGCCATGGATGGAGCCGCCGAGTCTCCCCTCTGGGGCACTAGTGCAGGATGCAATGTTGGACCAGTTACTGTTGTGCTTGCAGTGAATGGAACGTTTGGAGTAAAAGTTAAAACTAGTGTTTTACGTGGCGGAGTGGACTTTGAGCGGCGCTGTGGGAGGGGCCTGAAGGGTGTGATTGATGACTAAACTGGGAGAGAGAGTCAAGCGGGTATGGAAATATGATGTGGAGCGACGTGGCTGATGGAGGAGACTTTTCTATTAGACGGAGGTATTATTGCATAATTTAACTTTTGTTTATCTGTGGAGCCATGTTGTTTGTAGGCTCAATTTATATAACTGATCTAAGAATCCTTTTTTTTATACAGAGGAAGAACCTGATTTATAGACATGTTTTTTCAATGTACGCTTTTACTAGTTATATAAGATGCAATATGCCACCACAGGGGCCTAACACACAATGTAGTGGCTCTGTTGATGGTGGTCCCCACAGTCCTCCCCATAGAGTGATTGCAGACCCCCACACACTATATGATGGCCACCACACCACTATAGGGCACCCACAGCCTTCCCACACATTATGATAGTGCCACAGTTTTTCATTCCAATAATTCCATTTTGCATTATTTTTTATGAAGCACCCGAAGAGTTAAACTTCCTGAAAGCCGTATTGAATATTTTGTGGGGTGGTATTTTTTCCAAACATTTTTTATTGGTTTTTCAATTTTGTAAACACATAAGAAAAAAGGTATGCTTATATAAGAAGGACATTCATCTTCCACAATGTGATGTATAAAGGGGTGATACCCCAGCTTGAAATTCCAAACTGTTCTTCAATTTCGGATGATACATACTGAACCAAAACAAGAGCGTTGAAATATAATACATGTAATACAAAACATTAAACCCCTGTGCCGTCCTTAAATGCTTTAATTTGTAATAGCGTGTCTTGATACTTCCTCGTCATCTCGTCTCCCCCTCCTCCCAGAGCTCCATCTTAGGTAGTCCTCAGTTTGCTCAAACTATCTTGGATTTCGTTCATAAGATACCATTCCGAGTGTATAAAAGGTGTCATCAGGTTTATTTCTCCCTGTGTGAGTTGGCTTTCAATAAAATTTCTCCACCTCCCAAAGAACCTAGCTGTCATCTTTCCTTTGTCCCTTTCCGCTTCTATTTTCTCCAACCTCAGGAGGTTGTGAAGTTCGCCGATAACCTCCTTTGTAGATGGGCCCTCCCTTTGAATCCAGTGTCTTAAGATGCACCGTTTAGCTATCATGGCTATGTCATGTATTATTGCAAAATTCTTCTTGTCCTGCATGTTTGGTCCCCCTCCAACTCCTCCATCAAAGAAGTGGAAAATCCTCACCATTAACTCTAGTTTGCAAGATATGCCCCATGTTGACTGGGCAAATATTCTGACTTGATTACAAAACCTCTGAATTTCCTTGCATTCCCATAACCCATTTATCATATCAGTTTTCTCTTTTTGACATTTAGGACACAGTGAATCCCTTCCCGGTATATTAAAACCTACAATGGCCCTGTCTATGATCCTAATTGAGTGTCTCTCCATCCCTCATTGGTAACGTGTTTCCGCACTTGTACCCATCCTTTCAGTATATCGCCTACCACTTCTCGTCCTTTCAATTGTTTCTCCCACGCTGTTAGGGTACGACTATCCTCCCGAGATATAAGCACACCCCTAAATGTTCGGTAAATTTGAGAGACATTTACATTCGCTACATCACATTCCAGAAACTCATCGATCGGACTCTTGTTCAGTTCTCTTTCAATCTCTCTCATTATTACATACTTCAATTGTTCATACTGGATAATATGTGAGCTGTTGGGGTCAAATCTATCGAGAACTTCCCGTCCTTTTATCCACCGTCTATCTTCCACATTCATAACATATTTCATTCTCTTGATGCCTTTTTCTTTCCATCTAATAACTTATTGTCTCGTCCCAGAGGGAAGTTTGGGAATGCCCAGGGATTTAGATACTTAGACACTTTCCATAAAAGCCCCAGTTTCCTTCTTCCCAATTTCCAGGTTAGCATGGTATCCCGGAATATAATTGCGTTTCTTATGTGCCCTTCAACCCTAGACATTGGGGAATGAAGAATGGACGTCAGATCCCATGGTGATGAATACTTGTTTTCCATACCATGGTCTGAGTGTCTACTCGTTCATCTCAGCCAATCAATCACGTGTCTCATGATACACACAAGGTTGTACCCCTGAACGTCTGGGAAACTAAGTCCTACCTCCTCCACTGACTTCAGCGCACGCAGTTTTATTCTGGGTTTCCTTCCCCTCCACACAAAATCCGCATAGGCTGAGTTGAGTGTATTAACATCATTTAGTTTTAGCAGCAACGGGATTGTCTGAAAGGGGTACAGCAGCCTAGGAAAACTCATCATGTTTATCAGATGGCACCTTGCCAATAATGGTAAAGGTAGACCTTTCCATCCCTTTAATTGAGCTATAATTTTCCTGATTAGCGAACCATAGTTCAATTTGTATATTCCACTTCCAATTCCAATTGTTTATTTCCACCGTTCTTCCTATATGTACTCCCAAGTATTTGATTGATGTTTGTGCTATAGGTATCCCACATAGACAACCATCACTTGAGTTTCTCCCTGTTGCCCTATGATACCCCTTTAAGAACTGGATCTCACATTTCTTTTTGTTTAACTTGAAGCCTGAAAATGATCCAAATTTTTCAATTAAGGCAAGAGTCTGTGGCAAATCCACGTAAGGGTCCCCCATATACAGTATAATGTCATCGGCAAAAAGCGCTTTTATTTCTGATCCCCCTATCTTAATCCCTTTAAAACTATTATGTCCCTGTAGTATTCTTGATAGTGGTTCGATTGCCAGATTCAATAGCAAGGGAGCTAACGGACAACCCTGTCTTGTCCCCTTCATCAAAGGAAACACGTCCGAGAGAAAGCGCAGGGTATGTATCCTAGCTCCCGAGTTGGCGTATAGACTTCTGATATAAAGTCTCTTTTTACCCACAATCCCTGTGGCCTCCATCACCTTGTCCAGCCAACTCCAATTTACGTTATCGAACGCCTTTTCGGCGTCGAGTGTAACTAGTGCAGGTCTTTCCCCTCCCTCAGTGCGCCCCAATCTGGCCGCCTCTACTACTATAATTGTCTTCCGGATGTTGGTAACAGCATTTCTCCCTTTAGTAAACCCTACCTGTTGATCTGTTATTATCTTGGGTAAACTCATGGCCAGTTTATTAGCCATGATTTTGGACATTATTTTAAAATCTTGATTAATGAGCGATATAGGTCTGTAACTAGATGGATCGTCGAGGTCTTTGGTCCCCTTAGGAAGTAATTTGATGTACGCTATGTTGGCATGTTTGGGGATTTCTGCTCCTCCCAGGATTGCATTGAAGACTGAGGTTAGATCCGGTGAGGTCAGATCCTTCAGTGCCTTATAAAATTCACTGTTGAAGCGTCGGGTCCCGATGCCTTATTAGTGCTAAGCTCCCTGATTGCTCTTCCCACCTCCTCCACTGTAATGTCTGCGTTTAAGGCTCCCTGATCTAATACCTCCCAACATTTAAAGATGAGAAAGAGGGAGAAAGTATGCGTCGCGCGTAGTGCACCGCGGCAATTTTAAGCCACGCCCCCTAACCACACCCATTTTGAAATTTGTCACGCCCACATCCAATCCTTTTCAGCACTGCTGATCACACTGTTTAAGGCTGCGTGCCCACGATCAGTATTTGCAGCATTTTGGATGTAGCGTGTTTTTGCCGTGTCTAAAATGCTGCATTGTACAGAACAAGCACAGTGGAGGGATTTCTAGACATAAAGGAACATTAAAGTGGGAAACCGCACAATGTGGATTGGGTCCGGCACCACTATCACTTGACAAATCATGCAAATCTTGTAAAGCCATTTGTTCTTTAAATGACATAGGAGAGAAAAAAATGTTGTGGATGGATGTTTTTAATGGGCACAAGATTTCCGAAAGGTTTAAATAAAAGAAATGAATTGATGTTTGCATATTAATCTGGCTAAAAAAACTTTGTATATATATAAGTGTTATAAGCATTATATGGAGTGATATAACTCAAGGGGTTAATGTTTTTGTAATTGTCTTGCTCTCTCCTTGCATTTGATCACATGTTTGGGTTCAGCCCTTTTTAAACAGTTCTGTGACTAGATGGTTTAGAGACTGAATAAGAACTGGATGTTCGAAACGCGTCCTCTCTGACATGGGCTTGACCACCATAGCATGGACTTTTTAATGATAAGAAAATAAAGGAATTTTTATTTTAAAGAACAAAATGCCTGGAGTTTTGTGCTGGTGAAATCCTTCAACCAATTTCAATGCACATGGACTGGCTCTCCAAACCTCTTCTCCGTGCACAGCCCAGGATTACTGGCTTCCATCACACAGGTGAGCTGGGCAAAAAACCTCTTTCTACTGTATATATACAGTATATATCACAGGAGGGGCTGGGGGCTACAGTATATACAGCACAGGAGGGGCTGGGGGCTACAGTATATACACATCACAGGAGGAGCTGGGGGCTACAGTATATACATCACAGGAGGGGCTGGGGGCTACAGTATATACACATCACAGGAGGGGCTGGGGGCTACAGTATATACACATCACAGGAGGGGCTGGGGGCTACAGTATATACAGCACAGGAGGGTCTGGGGGCTACAGTATATACATCACAGGAGGGGCTGGGGGCTACAGTATATACACATCACAGGAGGGGCTGGGGGCTACAGTATATACACATCACAGGAGGGGCTGGTGGCTACAGTATATACAGCACAGGAGGGGCTGGGGGCTACAGTATATACAGCACAGGAGGGGATGGGGGCTACAGTATATACATCACAGGAGGGGCTGGGGGCTACAGTATATACAGCACAGGAGGGGCTGGGGGCTACAGTATATACAGCACAGGAGGGGCTGGGGTTATAGTATATACAGCACAGGAGGGTCTTGGGGCATAGATAGTACTTGAGGGGGCATACATATTAGGCCTGTTTCAGATGTCAGTGATTCTGGTATGTATGTGCTAGTTTTTATACGTACCAGAATCACTGACCTATGCAGACTCATTATAATCAATGAATCTGCACACACATCAGTGATTTTTCACTGACCGTGTCTCAGTGCGGCGTACATGCGTATCCGTGATTGCCGCACAGAAACATGTCCGTTTTTTTCTGGCATCACTGATGTCCCACGGACCACACTATGGTGTGATCCGTGAAACACGTACCAGAAAAACACGGACATTTAAAATAAAAAGCATCGCTGGAGAAGGTGAGTTGAAAAAGCTGAGTTCGGCTGCTGCTCTCTGCTTCTTCCTGGCCGGCTCATTATGGCATGCATATACATTTATGCAGCCAGAGCCGACCCAGAAGTAGCTGCAGAGGTGAGAGAGCGGTGGCTGGATGCTGAATCGAGGGACTCTTCAGCACCACGGAGAGCAGGAGCGGGGGCAGGTGATTATATGTCCATGTGCAATCACAGAGTATGGATCACGTATCACGGATTGCACATGGACAACCACTGTGTGCCGTGAATCACGGAGTATGAAGGGACATATGCGTGTTTAACACGTCAGTGAAGATCGTTTGTGTTTTTCACCAAGGGACATACACGTTACTAAGGGGTACACACATTACTGGGGGAAATACACTTTATTGTGGGGCATAAAAATTACTGGTAGCATAGATATTACTAAGGGGCATATAGCTCTGGTGTTGGGGCTTATACAGCTCTGGGCGCACATACAGCTCCGATGGGGGGGGAATAGGGGCATACAAATCTGGTGTGGGGGCTGGGGGCACACAGATCTGGTGAGGGGGGGGTGGCTGGAGGCATATAGCTCTGGTGAGGAGAGGGCTGCTGGGGCATACAGATCTGGTGAGGGGGGCTGGGATACATATCTGGTGGGAGGGGACTGGAGGCATACAGAGCTGTGGGGTGCTGGGGGGCATATAGATCTTGTGGGGGTGCTGGGGGGCATACAAATCTGGTGTGGGGGCTGGGGGGTATACAAATCTGGTGTGGGGGCTGGGGGGGTATACAAATCTGGTTGGGGGAGCTGGGGGGCATACAAATTTGGTGAGAGGGCCATACAGATGTGGTGAGGGGGGTGACTGGAGGCATATAGCTCTGGTGAGGAGGGGGCTGGGGCATACAGCTCTGGGTAGGTCACATACAGCGTTTCTAGGTGTTGCAGCTCCTCTTCCTCCAGTCTGTTCATCTGTGGGCGGAGACCAGCATGTTGCTCGGTAGCTCCGCCCACAGATGCACTTCCTTCCGTACACAAGCAGCCCAGCTGAGAGCAGTGCACGCTGAGCTGCAGGTGCCGATTCAGCGCCGCCCACCCATAACAGCGGCAGCACAGAGCCAGAGCAGTGAAGCAGCGCTCGGCTCTGCTCATGTGCATTAGGAGGGGGAGAAAGTCAGACAAGGAGAGAGTGGGTGGGCGGAGCCACGGGACAAAAGCCTCACGATCGTGACACCGGGACACCCGCTGAAATCCGGTACAGTCCCGCTGTATCCGGGACGGTTGGGAGGTATGCTGATCTTCCTCCGTTAAGCTGGGTATTTGGGCTTGTCTTAACCATTCTGTCTCATCAGTTGTGTCATTATTCCCTGGCCCGTATAACTTTTTATAATAGTCTCCCAACAATTTATTAATGTCCTTGGGATCTGTGGTGACATCTCCCCCTTTGTTTTCAGTTTAGAGATCACCGTCATTTTTCTGCTACCCCTTGCCAGATTTGTCAACATCCTCCTCGCCCTGTTACCGAATCTATGTAGGTCAGCTTCCTTGTGCGACCAAAATAATTGTTCCGTCTTCTTGGCCCATTCATCAAAACCCCTTTTTGCCTCAAACCATCTATCTTTTGCCATGGTGGACCTACCGCTTTTGCCATTTCCCAGTACAACACTGGGGTCTCTGTGTGTTCCTTGTTATCCTCTGTGAATTCTCCCCACCACTCTTATGGAAATTATCTTGTCTAAGGAGGAACGATGGAAATCGCCATATAATATCTGTTCCTCTCTTGAATTTCTCTCTAATGCCCAACCTCACCAGACTATGATCAGAAATAATCATATTCTCTATCATTCAATTTTGTACTCCATTCACAAGGTCTAGAGATATCCAAATCTGGTCAATGTGCGATCAACTATCATGTGGGTGGGAGAAGTGTGTATACTCTCTATCGTGCGGATCAGTTAGTCTCCAAATGTCTTTCTGTCCTACGTCTTCCAGTGTTACATCCCTATTGTCTGGACTCCTGTCCACGCCACCTGCCCCTTCCCCCCTTCTTCTTCTGTCTTCAGCTGAGTCTGGGACTGTGTTGAAATCTCCTCCTACTATGATGTTGGACTCCCCATCTGTTAATATGGTGGCCTTTATGCCGTCATGGAATGTGGTCTGTTGTGAGTTTGAGCCGTAAACTCAAAGTGATTGATAAGTGCTGCCACCTTCCCTGATTGTCTTCTTCATGTGCCACTACTTCATGGCTGAGCTGTTTAATTTATTAAAATCATGGTACCCGCCTTCCTACCTTGTGCCTCTGCCCCAAAGACGATGCCCACCCAGTATTTCTTCATGCAAAAAAAATCCTCCCTCCCCAAGTAGGTTTACTGTAATAAAGCACTATCTGTTTTTACAAAGGATTGTTAAAAATCCACATTTGACTTTTAGGATCGCTACTTCCAATAGGTAGCGCTGCGCTAGAGTTTGTCTCCTTTGCTAGAGAGACAATTTCAATATTCCCCAGAGGGGCGTGGCAGCTATAAGCCCCCTCACTTTACTGGCAGCCAGACTGGCTTGCAAAAATCTCCTTAAGGAGAATAGTGTTCCCCCGTAGTCCCCACAAAGCTTCTCATGAGCCAGATCAGACACCCCATACTTTGCACTGACGAGGGCCAAGCACCCCGAAACACTGTGTCTGCAAATTGGGATTCTGATCTGGCTTATATATCCTAGGTCATATGCAAAGGATTGTTAAAAATCCACATTTGACTTTTAGGATCGCTACTTCCAATAGGTGGCGCTGCGCTAGAGTTTGTCTCCTTTGCTGGAGAGACAATTTGAATATCTGTTTTTAGTCTTTTCAAGTGTCTTAATATCATTGCTCGTTTGTTGAGTGACCTCAGACCTTTAACATTCTACGTTATTTGTACCATGGTTACCTATGTATATTCTGTCCTTACTGTTTCCCCCCCTTTGGACCCCAACATTGAGGGAGACGAGACGACAGACACTATAGCGGGCTTTACATGCTGCAATCGTACCTGCCCCCGTCGGTTGTGCGACACGGGCAAATCGCTGCCCGTCGCGCACAACCTTGCTTACCCCCGTCACACGCACTTACCTGTCCTGCGACGTCGCTCTGGCTGGCGATCCGCCTCCTTTGTAAGGGGGCGGGTCGTGCGGCGTCACACGACACGGCAGCGGTCCAATAGAAGCGGAGGGGCTGAGATGAGCGGGACGTAACATCCCGCCCACCTCCTTCCATCCGCATAGCCGGTGAAGGCAGGTAAGGAGATGTTCCTCGCTCCTGCGGTATCACACACAGCGATGTGTGCTGCCGCAGGAATGAGGAACATCGCTAATTAGAAGAAAATTATTTTTTGTTTTAGGACGACCTCTCCACGGCAAACGATTTTTGCCACTTTTGCGATCGTTTTAGGACGCACATAAATGTCACACTGCGATATCGTTAATGACGCCAGATGTGCGTCACAAACAACGTGACCCCGACGATAATTCATTAACGATATCGTAGCGTGTAAAGCCCGCTTAAGTTCACAATCTGCACCACAAAATTGACATTCCCTTTTCCGACCTTGTACATATAACAGAAAACAAATAACTATGAAACAAGCTTTCCCTTTTGAGAAATTTTCGGAACTTTTCGACATGTTAGTGACTTACCCTTTTCCTGGCCAAAATATTATGCTCCCTAGTCACCCCCCATAACATACATATTCTATCCCCATATCAACATACAAAGGCCTTGAACCTTATGCAGAAATTAGTACAATATGCTGAAACCTCATTAATAATTTCAAATCTGATTTAACTCTGGTTCTGGGGAGCCATCAGACCGTTCAGATCAGTTCTACTTCGTTTGGATCTGAAAGGCGTCCCTGAGCCTAGAAGTAAAGTTTGAAGAAAAAAAAAAGGGGGGGGGCTTGGAATTTGGAGGACCCTCCCACCTCCTTCTTTGCAATGTCTCTCTCCTCTTAACAAGTTGTCATTAACGCCTTTCCTTGAACGAAAAACAAGTAAAATCCAGTTCAGATATCTTGACTCTTGAGCTGGTCCCTGTGTCCCATACGAGGGCTGTGCTGCTGTCCTGGACTTAAGGGTACTTTACACGCTGCGACATCGCTAGCGATCTTGTTGGCGATGTGACACGCCAGATCGCAGATGCGATCTGCCGAGATCGCACATGTGACCGGCGCTATAAAAACGACCTATGTGCGATCTGGCGTGTCACATCGCTAACGAGATCGCTAGCGATGTTGCAGCGTGTAAAGCACCCTTTAGTCTCCTTTCATCTCTTACTTCTGCTTGTGTTTGCCCCCTGGATTGTCCTGTGTTTCTTCCCATGCCCGTAGGAGAACCTCTTCTGCTATTCCCTTCTCCCTTAGGTCCTCTCTCTTATCCATCCGTCCGGTTCTTGTCGTGCTCTGACATGAAAATGTTTTCTGCTTCCTTATAATCTTTGTAATATGCAAACGAACCATTGGGGTTTCTACCTTTCTTTTTTTTATAACTGAATGTTTTATTAAGATTTTCAAAACAGATACAAAAAAAAATACATGGATGCATGGATATGTCTCACAAACTTGTTAATGACTGTAAACCAGAAATCAGTATCCATATTATCCACTAATACACTGAAAACAGGGAATATGACAAGACGAACAATACAATACTAGACAGGGAAACATAAGGGAGGGGGGATGGATTGGGGAGGGTGAGCATATCAGGCTTCCATTAAGGCCGTACTTCACTGTTATTCTTTGTTGGCCCAATAAGTATCCCAAAGTGACCAAACACTCTCAAAAAGATCTACTGTGTTATTTGACAGGGCAGATAAATACTCCATCCTTCTCACATCTTGGATCCGAGATTGGAGATCGGTACGTGAGGGTGGATGAGCTAACTTCCAGTTGCGGGCAATCAGACATCTAGCTGCTGTGGTCATGTGTAATAGTAACCGCTTCACTCTTTTCCCCAGCTGAGCAAGTGGTATATTTAATAAATAGAATTTAGGGTCCAGGGGAATCCGAAGATTAGTTACTTTATAAATAAGAGATTGCACCAACCTCCAGAAACACTGGATATTGGGGCATACCCAGAATATGTGCGGTATGTCTCCTCCTGTGGCTCCACACCTCCAACAGTTGTCAGGTATAGCTGGGTTTAGTTTATGTAGTAGTGATGGGGTGTGATACCAATACATGAGTAATTTATACTGATTTTCCTTATAGACATAGCATGAAGATGTCTTAGAGGCCGTATCCCAGATCCGCCTCCACATACACAAGGGAATGGACTCACCAAGGAAATCTTCCCATTTCCTCATATATGTATGATTTGGCTTGTCTTCCGGGCACGGAGCCATTAAAATACGATATATATCGGAGATGAGGCCTTTAGTAGAGGCCCCAGCTCTGCACAATCTCTCAAAAAGTGTAGGGATAGAGACCTCTAAGGAGGTAAAAAGGGAGTGCATCAGGTGTCTAACTTGTAAATACCGATATTGGGAATTGCCTGGGAGATTAAATTTAGCAGCTATGGTGGCGTATGGGAGAAGGACTCTGGAGTGTGCGTCTACTATGTCAGCAAAGCAAAAGAGTTTCCTGTCAAACCATGTTTTTGTCGTTATACCATGCATACCGTCTAGCAATCTGGGATTAAAAAGAAAAGAAGTCAATGGAGAGTGTTCAGATTTAAGTGGAAACTTCTTGACACAACAGTCCCATATCCTCTTCGTAAAGGCTATAGGGCCCAGGGTATGTGGGTCAGGCTTATTAGATGAGGTGCCCCAAAGGTAGGAGTTAGGGTGTATTGGGGCTAGCCATAACTTCTCTAGTTCCATCCATCTAGAGAAGGCACTGCGATTAGACCATGCAGGGATGTGACGTAAGTGTGCTGCCCAATAGTACCTAGTAATATCAGGGACCCCCAGGCCTCCTCTCAGTTTACTGTCAAATAATGTTGTTTTCTTGATTCTATGTCTCTTATGGGCCCAAACAAATTGAAGTATACTAGACTGAATGTTGCGCAATTCTTTGTATGGTACACACACCGGAAGGGTCTCAAACAGGTAAAGGAGCTTTGGCAGAACAGACATTTTGACTGCAGAGATTCTTCCAAACAGAGACAATGGGAGCTTGTTCCAATTGAGCAGGAGCCTTTTTATCTCAGTAAATAAACTAGGATAGTTCTGCTGATACAAGAGCTTATACTTAGATGTTAATTGTATCCCAAGGTATGTCAAGGATATATTTCTCCATTTATAATTGTAGTTTCCCTGTAAGGCTATGTGCCCACGCTAGAATGTCCATGCGGATTTTTTTGCCTGAAAATCCGCAACTTTTAGATTTTAGATTTAGATGCGGATTTCATTTTTTTTTTTTCCCCCCATTCAAAACAGAAAATCCGCACCAAAACTGCACCAAACAATTGACATGCTGCAGTTTGTTCCGCATCAAAATCCGCGGCAAAATCCGCAGCGGAAAAATCCGCAGCATGGGCACAGCATTTCCAAAATGCCATTGAAATGGCTGGGGAGTAGCTGTGCTGCAGATTTTCGGCAAATCCGCGCTAAATCCGCGTCAAAATCCGCGTCAAAGCCGCGATAAATCCTGTAGCGTGGGCACATAGCCTAAGGAGGAGACCCGCATCTGTGGAATATTAAGAGGCAGAGCTTCTGTTTTGTTCTGATTGACCTTATACCCTGACAACCTTCCAAATTGTAGTAACAAGGAATGCAAATTCGGGAGGGTGATATGTGGTTGGGACAAGATCAATAGGACATCATCCGCATATAGAGATAGCTTAAACTCCTTATCTCGTACCATTACTCCATGTATATTAGGGTCATTGCGAATAGCAGCAGCCAATGGTTCAATACACATGACAAAGAGAAGGGGGGACAAAGGGCATCCCTGACGAGTGCCATTGTGTATTTGAAAGGGTTGGGATGTGGCATAAGGAAGCTTGACTGAAGCTGAGGGGCATGAATATAGACTTTTCAGGGCAGTAATAAATGGACCTGAAATTCCAAATTGATGCAATGTTTCGAACATGAATGGCCACCCCAGACGGTCAAACGCCTTCTCCGCATCCAAACTAAGAAGGAGTGCTTCACTCTCTGTCTTATTAACAACCTCTACTAAAGGCCACTTCACACATAACGAGATCGTACAACGAGATCGTTACTACGTCACAGTTTCTGTGACGCAAGAACGACTTCAATTGCGATCTCGTCATGTTTGACACGTACCAACGATTCACCCCCTGCTGCGAAATCGCTGATCGATGCCGAACAGCTTGGGCCATTTTTGGCTCGTTGGAGTCCTGCTGGGCTGCATGAATCTGTATGTTTGACACCCTATTTACGATTTCGTTGACGACCTAGATGAGATGCACGAAGGCGACGCAAATGCACGCCTACGTGACTCACTGCATAATGGGATTGGAATCGTTAACATAGTAGCTGTGTGACAGGGTCCTTATCAATCAGAGCGGAGGGGGTGGAAAAGGCGACGCCCGCCCGGCCGCCCAATCAGAACGCAGTATTGGCCGCCAAAGAAAGCGGAGGGGGGTATGGAAAAGGCGACGCAAATGCACGCCTACGTGACTCACTGCATAATGGGATTGGAATCGTTAACATAGTAGCTGTGTGACAGGGTCCTTTATCAATCAGAGCGGAGGGGGTGGAAAAAGCGACGCCCGCCCGGCCGCCCAATCAGAACGCAGTATTGGCCGCCAATGAAAGCGGAAAAGGCGACACAAATGCACGCCTACGTGACTCACTGCATTTTACTACGCCCCTAATGGGATTGGAATCGTTAACATAGTAGCTGTGTGACAGGGTCCCAGCGATTTGAAAGATCGTTATACGGGACGCATGCTCGTTCATAAACTCGTTATGTGTGACACCCAACATGCGATTTCAACAACGACTCATAAACGATCCAGAAAGTGTGACGTAGTAGCGATCTCGTTCACGATCTCGTTATGTGTGACTGGACCTTAAGTCAATGATCTTCCTAGTATTGTCCCCTCCCTGTCTACAAGGGACAAAACCCACCTGGTCTTTATGTATTAGGTGAGGAAGTAGAACTGAAAGGCGTAGAGCTAGTAGTTTAGTGAAGATTTTCAAATCAGCATTAAGGAGTGCTATGGGCCTATAGTTGGCACATTCCATAGCATCCTTCCCAGGTTTGGGTATAAGCGTAATATATGAATGTAACATACTTGTGGGTATAGGGGAGCCCGTGAGGAAGCTATTAAATAATTTAACTAAATAGGGGGTAAGTCGATCCGCAAATGCCTTGTAGTAGAAGTATGTCAGGCCGTCTGGACCCGGTGATTTTCCATTAGGAAGTAGTTTAAGCACCTCCCCTACCTCTTCACACGTGATTTCTTTATTTAGTGTGTTTACGGCAGTCTTAGTAAGGGTAGGCAGCTTACACTGCTCAAGAAAGGAGTGGATTAGCTCCCTCTGTTTTCCTGGGTCTGTAGGAAGAGTGCTGGGCAAAGAATACAATCTTGACAAATAATCCTGAAAAATCTTTGCAACTTTAGTGGGGTCATATAACGTATTCCCTCCCGAATCTCTCAAGGCATAAACGGATGAGTTCCCCCTCTCCTCCCTAAGTTGGCGGGCTAAAAGAGAGTGCGATTTATTTCCTTTGTCATAGTATTTATGCCTGCTATAGAGTAGTAATTTTTCTGTTATATTGACCTCTAGGTCCTTCAGTTGGGCACGAGTCTTTACTATATCTCTAATGGTACGTATTGATGGGTTAAGGGTCATCCTATTTTCTAAGTCTCTGAGACTTTTAAGGAGCTGATCTCTCTGATATAGTCTATCTTTTTTGATGCGGGAGCTTAAAGCTATGCATTGCCCTCTAAAGACGGCCTTATGGGCTTCCCAGATAGTAGAAAAATTGGGCACTGACCCCTCATTGTTCTCAAAGTATTCCATCAATCCTGCTTCCAGTTTGTCTCTGTAGGAAGTTCTCTTGAGGAGGGACTCATTGAGCCTCCAGTGGCAGACTCTTGTACGTTGGGTTGTCTGATCTAGGGTGAGAGTCATTGGCGCGTGGTCTGACCACGTTATTGCACCAATATCCACTTTGCTCGTCCATCTAAGGGCCTGAATGTTGCCAAAGAAGAAATCGATCCCGGTGTGTGTACCATGAGGGGGAGAGTAGAAGGTAAAGGTTTTTTCTGAGGGATGTTTAACTCGCCACAAATCAAATAAGGCAAACCTGCGGATCAGTCTTCGAAAGGCAGCTGTCAATTTACGTTGAGACGGGCTCGACAATTGATTGTTAATGGTCAACCTGTCTAAAGAGTCAGAGAAAATAGTGTTAAAATCTCCACCCACTATCCACACTGAGGGGGGAAGGCGTGTTAATTTGAGGAATACCCGGTTCAAAAAAAGGATCTGGGAGGTGTTAGGGGCATAAATGTTACACAAAAGGATTGGAACTTCCTAATATGTCCCTTGTAGGATAAGGTATCTACCCTGTGGGTCTGCCAGGGAAGTAGTAACTTGAATGGGACAGGTCCTTGATATCAAGATCGCCACACCAGCTTTTTTCCTTTCCTGAGAGGCTAAAAAAATCGTAGGGTAAAGGTGTTTGGCGAAATTGCAGTTCCCGTTGAGATTCAAGTGCGTTTCCTGCAAGAAAACCACATCAGCTCGCTGGGTCCGCATCTCACCTAGTGCCATTCGCCTCTTAATGTTTGAGTTTAAACCCTTAACATTTAGTGTTAAAATTTTAACCATATTTTAAGTTATAGTAGTATAAAGCAAAATTAGCATTACATACAAAGGCTAACCGGGTATTGCCCATCTCAAACTTGCCTGACGGCCCATGATGGATGTCTCTCAATGGGGTACTAAAGATTCCCTCACCACAATCAGGGTAAACACATAAGGAATGGTAAAAGACAATGACAAAACACATAACATATAAAGCATAACATTTACATGTCATAAATGTTACCGGTGAGGAGTGAAGCCGCAGGCAAAAGCCTTCACCTCCGCCTCCGTCCTCCCCGGTCAGGGTCAAAGAAGAAAAAATTGGCATAATTTAAAACTTTACCAATATCTAAACCCTAACCTCCTATACCCACTCTTCCGTAGGAGGAACCAGGGTAATTCTAACCCTTACAGGGAGTTTGTGCTATCACAGTCAGTGTCTAAAGCTAGATTCTAAACATCTAAGAGAGGGGAGCACTCGGATCTCACCACCCTAGTAGCAAACCAATGCAAATGATATGAGGAATCGTAACCAGATATATCAATATCAGAAAAGAAAAAAGAAAGTGAACAACTAGTTATGAAAGAAAAGACCAACCAAAGTCCTTATAATAAATCGGGGAAGGCATGAAGCCACCCCCCCAAGGGGGGACTACAGCCTGGAACCAGAGACTCAAACTCAGGGCTCCTGTTCCTAGAAGAAAGAAAAAATAAAATTGTCGTCTCAGGTCGGAGCCGGTCGTGCCTTAGGCCGTGATGAGGGAGAACCCCCCTTAGAGTCCACTTGTTGCCAGATCGGACGGGGTGGATTGGATGGCATCTCCAATTCCCAGTCCACCAGGGAAGGCGAAGGGATTCCCAGATCAGTGCAGAAGGCTGGGAGGTCCTGAGTAGAGCGTAGCACAGCCGTACGACCATCTTTTGAGGCTATGAGGGCAAACGGGAACCCCCAGCGGTATCGGATGCCCTTATCTTTTAGGGATGCAAGTAGTGGCTGCAGATGTCTCCTTTTCTGTAAGGTGATCCAAGATAGATCAGGGAATAATTGGATCCGAGTCCCTTTATATTCAATTCCCTCCGAAGTGCGGGCTTTGGCCATGATAGACTCTTTTAGTTGGAAGTCATGGACACAACAAATAATGTCACGAGAGTAATTTTGAGGCCCCCTGGGGCGTAATGCTCTATGTGTTCTGTCCAATTTTATCCTTTGAGTTATAGGGCGCTCCAGTACAGTGTTGAATATGGTTTCAAGTATGGCGTGGACGTCTTCACTACCTGTAGCCTCAGGGACGCCTCTCACTCGGATATTATTACGGCGCCCCCTATTGTCTAGGTCCTCCAGATGTTTGTTAGTTTCACTCAGAGCCCGAGCATAAGAGGTCACGTTCTTTTGTAATTTGATGATGTACTGTCTAGTGGTATCGTGATCCTTTTCCACTGAGTCCACTCTATCTGCTAGAAGCCCAACATCTTGGCGGATTGAGTTAATCTCTGACATACAGGTTTCTTTTACTTCCGAGATCAGGGATCTGAAGTCTTCCTTGGTAGGAAGGAGATCCAGATACTTTTTTAATTTTCTGTGGTCAAAATGGTGTTCCATATCTCCCGGCTCAGATTCTGATGGGGAGTCGCGTGACCCTCCTCCGTCTTCCTGTTGAGACATCAAAGCAGACAGCGAAGGCGTAGAGTCTAGCTCCATATTCACAGAACCCGACTGCGTAGTTTTATTTTTCGCTTGATTGCTTTTATGGGTTGATTGTTGTCGTGACTTTGGTGGCATGGGGTCACTCACTGCACGGTCTCTTTTAGTAAGAAACTTGTCTAGAGGGGTCACAAACGACTGCCCCCCTTTCAGTCTATATGACCAGCTTGGACCTCTTCTCCTCCTCACCCCAGCCAGATCGTCACCTGGTCTGCACAATATATTATGTCACCTTTCAATATTGTTTATAGATGTAAGACCGTTAAAGTTATAGTTGTTCACTTATGTCCTCTATCTGGGCGGTAAGACAAGCCCCCCTCTACTCAGACAGTATACAGGGGTGCACATCTCTTTCATGGCTCCGTTCTGTGAAAATCTCTTTTGCAGCAAGTTATTATTCCAATGTCCACAAGATGGCAGCAGAGTACAGTGCAGAAAGTGAGGGATTTTTCTATATAGAGAAAAGGCAGGCTCTGAAAAGACAGTTATACAGCACTACCCCGAATTTTCTTCCTTCTCCCTTCTTAACTTATATCATGGAAGAGGAAACCGTAGCACCCCTCTCCTTGTACTACCACAGGATCAGACTTGAGTCAGGGGTTAACTCTTCAGATGTTATAAGGGCACCGGATGTTATCAGATCTCAGGGCTTACTTTCTTCTCTGGAGGTCTTAGCTTTCCCTCTTCTCCCCCCCTCCAGGTAAACCAGCCTCAGCCTCCTCCACACCCGTATGCAGCCCCTGTGTTTCTTATCAGAGCAATGCGACTCGTGCTGCGGGGGTGAGGGTTAATTTACAGCCCTAGTGAATAATGGTGCTCTCGTGCATGGCACTGGCTTTAGAGCCAGGGGGTGTATGTGTCCTAGGACCAGCCAGTTACCCGGCTGGTTGTCGCCCCTATGCACGGGGGATTTCCACTCACCAGCCTCCTCTCTCTTGCCGGTCGCCTGTCACTTCACTGCCTGCTTCCAGCCGGCTCTCTCTCAGGCCCGACAGTCACCAGGCGGCTCCCCCTCACTGTGTCTGGCTCGTGCTCCACTCTGCTTCAGTGTCTCTCCCTCCTCCAGGCCGGGTAAGTGTCTGCTTCTCCTCTGCTTTGGGACTTCTGGGTATCCCTTCCTCCCTTGTGTTCTTCCCGGATTTTCAAGCCTCTGCTCCCTCTTCACCCGTCGGCTCTCCTTCCTCTGGGCGGTTTTCACCGCACTCCTGGTCTCAGCGTCTGCAGCGTGGTCCCAGGCCTCCCTGGAGAATGATGTCTGCTGGGATTCAGGTAGGGTCCTGTCCCACAATACTCGTCTCCTGGGGTCCGCTGGCTCTCAGGGACGGTATATGGAGGCTTCAGATGGATCTAAGTCGGGCAGGGGCTCAGATGTCTCTGGATGTCTCAGAGCTCTGTCAGATACATCCTCCTGCATCGGCGGCCATTTTGGACTCGGGGTTTCTACCTTTCAATGTAGCAGGGTATAGCAGCTGGCATTTTACTTTTTTGTTGTACAGGAATGAGCATATTTTACTGAATTCCTTTTTCCTTTTGGAGACTTCAACCGAATAATCTCCAAAGATTAAGTTTGTTGCCTTGATATTGCAGTGGGCGTTTTCGGTCTCTAAAGGCCTTCGGTATTTCCTCTTTGTGTTTGTACTCGAGGTACTTGATTATCACCTGCCTGACTCTTGGTAAGGTTTTCTTATGTGGGTTTTGACCCTCTCCTATATTCGCCTCCTGTTGTCTCAGTGGTCCCACTCTGTGGGCTCTTTCCACTCAGATTCAGATATTCTCTGTTATGTTTCTGACAGTCTAGTTACATGATCATTTAGCTGCTTTTGCATAGCAGCTAGTGATGCTACCTTAATCTCTTTAGACAGATGAGATGCCACTTCTTCAGCTAGTTTTTTATAGTCCACATTAAACTCGTGTGTACTTCTTTTGTCCTACAGGTGGTGCTGCTTTCTTGCATCTCCTTGTCTGCACTGATCCTTTGCCTCCCTCTCCCAGTAGCTTGCAGGTTTGTGATAGCAGTGTACCAGGATGCTTTTTATTCCCTTTGTTAGGGGTATTATAGTTTGCATTCAGCTTTTGGTGGATCTGGTCAGAGCTGTTCGCCATGTTCTGCTTGTCTGTGTTTTCATCCAGCACTTCTGTTCCTCCATGCACCCCTGCCTTGCCGCCATCTTCCTCCTCCTCTCTCTTCTCCCTCCATATCACCCTTATCTTCCCATTGCGATCCTCCCTCTTTGTTCCCCTGCATCCATCTCTCTCCAGCTCCTTCCTCTGTCACCCCACTCACGTCTCCCTCATCTCTCCGGCTGTTTTACCGCGTCTTGCGCCTGAAACTCTGGCTCCTCCCCTGTCAGACTCACCAGCGCCATGCTGGTTCCTTCCTCTCCTCGCGGCCCGTCAGTGTCGCCGCTTCTCCCAGATCCCTCTCCGCCGCCGGCACTCCTTAACAGGTACCGTTCCATAGCTGCCACCTTCCGGTTGCCCACTGTGTTGTTCTCGGCTCGGCCACTTGATCGGGGGAGCTTGTATCAGTCGGTTTCTCTGGGGGGGGGTGGGAGATTCCCCTCTATACTTCCACCTCAGCCAGGACTGGATCCAAAACTCCGTGGGGTGCCATTTTAAAAGTGATATTCCTTCAAAGAACTGTCCAATACATAGGCCCCTGAATGTCACTTGAAAACAAGTATGCCCCTAAAAAATAAGTTGTGTAAATTGCTCTAAAATAATCAAAGCTAAAACTTGCTGCTAAATGTTTAACCCTTTTGGCAAAATAAAAGGACATCTGACGGATAAGGGTGCTTTCACACTACGTTCCTCTCCCCATTCATTGGTCCTATTGGAGCTTCCGTCCGAACCCCCCACAAAACAGGATTCTGACGTATGCACTGACAGAATCCAAGTGTGCTCGGTCGCGCCCCATTTTTGGCGTATACGCCTACTGGAGGCGCACACCCAGGTGTAGAAGTCTGCGTCTGGGTGTCAACCTCCAGTAAGCATATAGCCCCGAAAATGGTGCACAACAGACTTCATCTGCACCATTATAGTCAGTGGCCCCATCAGCGCATATGTCCAAATCCCGTTTTTTTTTTTTGAGGGGAGGGGTTCGGATGAAGGCCTCGACAGGATCACTGAACAGGGAGAGGAACTCAGTGTAAAAGCACCCTTAGGCTGACATAGTAGACAGAAGGTAAATGTTACGTATCAACTTCTTTTTATGCAATATAATCCTTTGTTTTATTGGTATAAACATATAACCAAAAAATTAGGTTGTCACCAATAGGTTAACATGGCTTCTTCCCAGTGTGAGTTCTTTGATGTCTAACAAGTTGTAATTTCCTAAGAAAACATTTTCCACATTCTGAACATGAAAATGGCTTCTCCCCTGTGTGAATTTTCTCATGTGTAAAAAGAGAAGATCTATCTGTAAAACATTTCCCACATTCTGAGCAAGAAAATGGCTTCTCCCCTGTGTGAAGCCTCTCATGTGTACGAAGAGAAGATCTATCTGTAAAAGATTTCCCACATTCTGAGCAAGAAAATGGCTTCTCCCCTGTGTGAAGCCTCTCATGTGTACGAAGAGAAGATATATCTGTAAAAGATTTCCCACATTCTGAGCAAGAAAATGGCTTCTCCCCTGTGTGAATTCTCTCATGTATAACAAGAGACAATTTGCGACTAAAACATTTCCCACATTCTGAACATGAAAATGGCTTCTCCCCTGTGTGAATGCGCTCATGTTTACGAAGAGCTGATCTAGCTGTAAAACATTTCCCACATTCTGAGCAAGAAAATGGCTTCTCCCCAGTGTGAATTCTCTCATGTGTAAAAAGAGAAGATCTATCTGTAAAAGATTTCCCACATTCTGAGCAAGAAAATGGCTTCTCTCCTGTGTGAAGCTTCTTATGTGTACGAAGACAAGATCTATCTGTAAAAGATTTCCCACATTCTGAGCAAGAAAATGGCTTTTCCCCTGTGTGAAGTCTTTCATGTGCACGAAGAGAAGATCTATCTGTAAAATATTTCCCACATTCTGAGCAAGAAAATGGCTTCTCCCCAGTGTGAAGCCTCTCATGTATACGAAGGGAAGATCTATCTGTAAAAGATTTCCCACACTCTGAGCAAGAAAATGGCTTCTCCCCTGTGTGAAGCCTCTCATGTCCACGAAGAGAAGATTTATCTGTAAAACATTTCCCACATTCTGAACATGAAAATGGCTTCTCCCCTGTGTGAATTCTCTCATGTGTAAGAAGATCAGATTTGCGACTAAAACATTTCCCACATTCTGAACATGAAAATGGCTTCTCCCCTGTGTGAATTTTCTCATGTGTGACAAGATGAGGTTTATGATGAAAACATTTCCCACATTCTGAACATGAAAATGGCTTCTCCCCTGTGTGAATTCTCTCATGTGCAACAATTTGCGATTTCTGACTAAAACATTTCCCACATTCTGAGCATGAAAATGGCTTCTCCCCTGTGTGACTTCTCTCATGTCTAAGAAGACTAAATTTCTTCATAAAACATTTCCCACATTCTGAGCATGAAAATGGATTCTCCCCTGTGTGAATTCTCTCATGTGCAACAATTTGCGATTTCTGACGAAAACATTTCCCACATTCTGAGCATGAAAATGGTTTCTCCCCTGTGTGACTTCTCTCATGTCTAAGAAATTGAGATTTGCTAATAAAACATTTCCCACATTCTGAGCATGAAAATGGCTTCACTCCAATGTGAATTCTCCAATGAATAGCAAATTTCGTTTTATCTGTAAAACATTTCTCACATTCTGTGCATGAAATAGTCTTCAACCTGGTGTGCGCTGTTTGATCTTTCACACTTCTGACACTATTGTTTTGCTTAACTGTCTTTGATGGATTAGGAGATAGTTCTTTAACAGGATCAGATGATAGTTCTTTCCGATGATTGGCTGAGAGTATATTTGAGATGTGTCCTTGCTCTTCATATGTATCTTGTGTGATGCTACAATCATCTGCTTTAAAATATGAAGGTATCAAATGTCCTTCGGAGATACTGGCACAGTCATCTGCCAAGAAGAAAACGGATTTGATTTTTAAACAAAATAAACTTAAATTATAGTAATCTAAATATGAAAATTACAAATTAAAAGCAAAAAATGTCATAGAAATTGTATTGCATTCTATTAATAACTGTCTAAAGCAGGGGTCTCAAACACGGGGCCCGCGGGCCGCATGCGGCCCTTCAGGCGGCTTCTTGCAGCCTGCAGGCCTGTGGACCCGTTAAAGATGGCGACCGGTGCAGGGGCCGCAGCCACCAGCTATTTATTTCAGCTTACAGTTTTGCCTTTGCCGCGCACAGTGAAGTTCTCGCTGCAGAATGCAATAACAGCTGCCTGCCAATCAGAGGAAAGCACCTGCTGCATATGATCTCAGATGCTTGCCTGTGATTGGCTAGTGGCTGTTGTGCAGTGAGAACTGCTCTGCACACGCCGGCAGAAAGTTCAGCGGTGACAGCAGCTGTGATCATTACCGGGTGCACGTGCCTGCGATGGAGGATAGGTGAGCAGAATGTTTTTGTGTGTGTGTGTGTTTGTGTGTGTTTCTGTTGCTGGCTATGGTTGCACAGGGTGTGTGTATGTGTTAGCTGAGGCTGCATAGGGTGTGTGTGTGTGTGTGTGTGTGTTAGCTGAGGCTGCACAGGGGGTGTGTGTGTAATGTATTAGCTGAGGATGCACAGGGGGTGTGTGTGTGCATGTGAGCTGAGGCTGCACAGGGTGTGTGTGTGTGTTAGCTGAGGCTGCACAGGGGGTGTGTGTTAGCTGAGGCTGCACAGGGTGTGTGTGTTGCTAGCTGAGGCTGCACAGGGTGTGTGTGTGTTGCTAGCTGAGGCTCAATAGTGTGTGTGTGTGTGTGTGTGTGTGTGTGTGTGTTCACTACAAGAAGACGACATGCATGGGGCACATTACCACAAGAAGGGGACCTGCATGAAGCACATTACCACAAGAATGGGACCTGCATGAAGCACATTACCACAAGAAGGGGACCTGCATATGGGGCACATTACTACAAGAAGGGGTCATGCATTAGGCACATTGCTACAAGGTGGGACCAGGATGGGCACATTGCTACAAGAAGGAGTCCTGCCTGGGGCACATTACTACAAGAAGGGGAGCTGCATGGGGAACATTGCTACAAGGGGACAAGGATGCGCACATTTTTACAGAATGGGGAACAGGATGGGGCACCATGAGGCATCTTGTAGTAGCAGCACTGATAACTGCTACTACAAGATGTTCGCCAAAATTACTATGTGGTGCTTATTGTAAATCTCTATTACTTACAAAAAGGGGGAAAAAAAAGTATGTATATGTGTGTACATTTTACAAAAAAAAGTACACATTTGTTATAATAGACAAATGAAAAATGTTCAAAAACAGTGATCCAGGGGTGTATAGAAAGAAAAAAATGGTACCGCTACCAATGTCACTTTGTCCTGAACAGAATGCCGCCCCTCAAATTATTTTTTTTTTCTATGTGCGGCCCATACACCCTCAGAGTTTGAGACCCCTGCTCTAAAGTGTCATTAAAAAAATGTGATGATTGCCTAGGAAATCAATTGTAATAATGTGGATTACTGATCACTGCTCAGTGCAAACATCACATGTCAAACAATAAAACATTTGTCATTGATCGGATATTTTATACCGGCGTAAAGATTATTGTTGTTGGCAACGTATCCCTTTGTGTAAATAGAGAATGTTCTACAACATAAAATGCATAAGAGAACAGAAAAACCATAAGTATACATCAAAATGAAAGTTAATGAGCCTCAAACTTGTTATATCATCAGTTATATTCTCCCTGCAGCCGGTCTCTTTCAGCCTTCAGGGACAGTAGAGGGTTGTATCAGACGTCTCTCTCTGAGCAGTGACTGTTAGGCTATGTGCGCACGTTGCGTACAAGCCCTGCAGAAATTTCTGCAGCGATCTGAAGAGCACATGTGCGCTTTAGATCGCTGCAGAAATGTCCGTAGTGAGCGCCGATTCCATGCGCTCTGCCTGCAGCTCCTGCCATAGACAGAGCAGGAGCTGCCGGCAAAGCGCAGGAAAGAAGTGACATGTCACTTCTTTTTGCGCAGCGCTTCGGCAGTAGCCGAAGCGCTGCGCTCTTAGACGCCACGTGCGCACGGCCCCTGCACAATCTCCATAGACTGTGCAGGGGCCGCAGGACGCATGCAGTTACGCTGCGCTACAAAGCGCAGCGTAACTGCATGTTTTTACGCAACGTGCGCACATAGCCTTACAGCTCCTTGCACCGCCTCGGTGACTACCTCAAGTTGCACAGTGCAGGGTGGAGGAGCCATATGTTCGTGTATTAGGAAGCGATGGTATTGCAGCACACATAAGGCTGGATAAACCCAGGGAATTTTCTGCTTTCCCTTATAATCTACTCTTGGCTGTGACTATGGGATACTTCTCACATAGCGAGATCGCTGCTGAGTCACGGTTTTTGTGACGCACCAGTGACCTCAACAGGGTCAATAGATAACAATAAATAATAGATAAATAAATCAATAGATAACAGGGTTAAAGGGATAGTTAATCAACAAATTTGTCCTTTACAATTAGTTTATATTATCGTGTGTGCATAACCTATCTCACTAAATGCCCGATTGGAATCCCATGCAAGGGACAATGAATGCGATTGCACTATAGATGTTTAATCAAATGCGATTTTATTGTGAAAAAAATCTATAAAACATATAAAAAAGTGGAAAACAGGGAGCCACCAGGGGGGACATAAACCAAAGTGCTGAAGATGATAATATGTATAATTATAATAAATAATCCGCCAATTGTTATAATACGCTGTAATTATACAATTAATATTTGTATATTATATAAGCTATTACATATACTATTAATAAGGTCAATTATCAGTATCCATTTATAGACAGAATTTAATATGTATATAACAATTGAAGATTGCGCTCGTGAAACTACAAAAAAATTAAACCTTATAGCCGCATCCCCTAAAAGCTGGGTCTGTGTATCGTGGATAACCAAGTGTATACACCACCCACAGAGCCAATTAAGATGCAGCGTACAAAGGAAATAGAATGCGCATAGGTATATGCGACCCGTCAAACAATATACCCGCATGTGAGGGAGATGGCACTAAGCTGTGGCTATATGTCCGATATCGTTAGCATATAAGTGAAAGGCCAGCTGGCTGTGCTCATATAAAGGCTCCATAGTAACCCAAAATTTGACACATTGTCCTCATCACATGCAGGTATACCACAGACATGGCATCACATATAACACAAGCGAAAGATCATATTAGCGATATTAACGATCCTGTGAAAAACGGTCTATTAATAGAATCAATAGCATTGAAAAATAGCATTTACCTTATTACATTCAGTATATAATGCGCATAGGTATATGCGACCCATCAAACAATATAACTGCATGTGAGGGAAATAGCACTGAGCCGCGGCTATATGTACATTATCATTAGCATATAAATAATAAGCCAGCTGGCTGTGCTCATGTGACGGCCTGGCCTATCAGGTCGTCACAGGGTATTGTGCAATCTGCCCTCCTGCACAGTATCCACTCTCCTTGGTTACGGGTCCTGGTTCTTTGGTGTTGCTAACAGCTTAGCCAATCAAAATCCTAGGAACACCTTACACTGTACCCACCAGACACACCATTGGGGGGCCTGAAGGGAATAGGACCACCCACTTGAGGGGTTGGTAAGGGGAAAGTGAAAAAGTGACAGCTGAGCAAAGGAGAGTGGAGCAAGAGTAAGGAGGCTGAGGTGACTCTCTGAGAGGGAGCGGTCACTGGCCTGTAGCAGGGCTCCTGTAGTTACTAGGTGGCAGACGTTTGTCTGGACCCGGTAGGAGCTGGAACCCCGGTCGCAGGGGATTGTGTCAAGGGGCACGGACTGCCGAGGAGGGCAGCCGGCGGCCTTAAGCTATCACTGGGAAGGGGCCAGGGCACGACGGGGTACGTGGACCCTAGGCCGGAAAGTAGCTTCACGCATTCCGGTAATTTACCCGACGGGGGTGAAGACTTCAAGATTCATCCCCAACCCGCTCCAAAATCGGGGTACTAGCGCACCAATGGGATAGGACTTTTCCAATACAGTCCAAAGAAATCCTACGCGTGAACCCTGAGAGCAAGCTCACTCCGTTAGCCATACGGGTGAGCGGGACCAGAAGAGTTCCATACTTTAGGGTCCAAATAGAGACAAAGGTGCCAAGGAAAGGGCCACAGGCTAACAGCAACACCAAGGGCACGGACCCAAGCGTACTCCCTGCAAGCTGCAGTGGTGCTCAGAACTCTGGTTTACAAGCTGTCTTTATTGTTATTCCTGGACTGAGTGAGTACACTGAAAAACCCTTTTCCTATCCCCAACGGCACCCCAACACCAACAACCCAACGGGCCCCGGGAAACAAACCCCCTACCCACGGAGGGGTTAAACACCCTGCTGCTACGCCATCTTCACTGGGCTCCCCAACAGCAGCGGTGGTCCCTCACATTACCACGGACCGTGGATGGCGTCACAAACTTTCTAACCTCCTTTTGTACATTCCCCCCCTCACCTCTTTTAATTCGAGTGTCTGCACGGACCCCCCAGATCCAGAGACCCCTCAAGCCGCCGCGGCTCCGAATCCGAGCGGCTCGGCCTCTGGCACGGGGGCGGTACACTCATATATAGTCTATGTGGTAACTCAAAATTTGACACATTGTTCACATCACATGAAGGTATACCACAGACATAGCATCACATATACCACATGCAAAAGCTCATATTGGCGATATTACCAATCCTGTAAAAAACTGTGTTAATAGAATCAATCATCAGAGAGCAATAGAGAAGGGTGTTCAATTGCCGCGCCAACAGATCACTCATTCAGATGATGAAGACCAATGTCACTTTATTTTCATACAGGTCTACGCGTTTCTGGAGCACCTGCTCCCTTCCTCAGGACCATCAGGTTAAAAATAACATCAAATCCTGATGTTATTTTTAACCTGATGGTCCTGAGGAAGGGAGCAGGTGCTCCAGAAACGCGTAGACCTGTATGAAAATAAAGTGACATTGGTCTTCATCATCTGAATGAGTGATCTGTTGGCGCGGCAATTGAACACCCTTCTCTATTGCTCTCTGATGTCTGCCACTGGGTGGCTGCAGCCGTGGATCTTGTTTTACATGCACTTATAGTAGTTGTGACTGTCACAACTACATCAGGTGAGTGAGTTTACTCCCCCTTCCCCACCCCACATATATCGGGGTAAGACCCTATTTGCGCTTTTTTGTCCACAGCCTCTTAATAGAATCAATGGCATTGAAAAACAGCATTTACCTTAAGGCTGGAAACACATCTATGCGAGTAAAATCGGTCCGACTGGGCTGAAAAAAACTCGGCTGATTTTAGTTCACGTTAGGTCCGAGTGCAACGCAAGTGCGATGCTTTTTCTGAATAAATTAATGATTTTACTAGCGTGTGTAAAGCGTGTGTAATGCGTATTTTTTACTATGTCATCTGCCATTCAGCTCTGCTACATGGCCGCTGACAGCAGACACAGACAGCCATGTAGCAGAGCTGAATGGCAGATGACAGCAGCTTTTACTATTTACGCGCTACTCACCTCAGTTGCTGCGTGGAGCTGACCGGAGCGGCGGTGAGTAGCGCGATCAGCTGAGCTGTCACTGAGGTTACCCGCGGCCACCGCTGGATCCAGTGACAGCGGGTAACCTCAGTGACAGCTCAGCCGATCGCGCGGCTGTCTTCATTAGCTGTGTGGAGGTGACAGGAGCGGCGGTGTCTTCTGCTGCTCCTGTCACCTGCATGCAGCTGAACTGGTTGTGACGCTGGAGGACCGTGGATTACGCCGGGCATGGAGGGCTTTTTGGGGCTGATTAAATTGGTGATGAGGGAATTTGTGTTTTTTATTTCTAATAAATGATTTTTTCGGGTGTGTGTGTTTATTTACTGTAATTTACAGATTAATCAGGTCAGGTTTCTCGGGGAGACGCCTGACATGATTAATCTAGGACTTATTGGCAGCTATGGGCTGCCAATAACTCCTTATTACCCCGATTTGCCAACGCAGCAGGGCAAATCGGGAAGAGCCGGGTACTGTCCCAGAACTGTCGCATATAATGTATGCAGCAATTCTGGGCGGCTGCTGACTGATATTGTTAGGCTGGGGGGCTTCCCATAACGTGGAGCTCCCCATCCTGAGAATACCAGCCTTCAGCCGTATGGCTTTATCTGGCTGGTTTTAAAATTGGGGGGGACCGCACGGCGTTTTTTTAAATTATTTAATTATTTATTTCACTGCACAGTATAGACCCGCCCACCGGCTGCTGTGATTGGGTGCAGTGAGACACCTGTCACTCAGCGTGGGGGCGTGTCTCACTGCAACCAATCATAGGCGCCTGTGGGCGGGGAAAGTAGGGAATACGAAATTGATTAATGAGCGGCCGGCTTTTTCAAAATAGTAAAAGCCGCCGCAGCAGTGTGACCGCCGTGCAGCGCCGCGCCGGGGATCGGTGAGTATGAGAGAGGAGGGGAAAATGACCGACAGACTGTGAGAGAGGGACAGAGATAGTGACGGACCGACAGAGAGAGAATAGAGACCGAGAGGGAGAGACCGACTGACAGAGAATAGTGATTGACAGACATTGTGAGACATCACTAGTTTCCAGTGTTTTAGGAAACATGCGAGAAATGTATTTAGAAAATCGGATGTCACTAGGATGGTGTGAGTGCCGTCCCGTGACATCCGATTTTTTACACGCTCCCATAGACTTGCATTGGAGAGACTCGCAGTAGAAACTCGCAAAAAAGCAGCATGCTGCGATTTTTTTCTCAGTCCGATTTGGAGTGAGAAAAAAATCGCTGATGAGAGCTGAATCATTCACTAACATGTGTCCGATTCCAATGCGAGATTTTCTCGCATTGCTCTACTGCGAGAAACTCGCAAGTGAGAAGCAGCCCTAATACATTCAACAGCATTGGCGTGTCCCTCCACCTCTGACGTACGTTTCACTAATGCTTTCTCAAAGAGGCATGTCAGGGTGAGGTCAAGCCGTCTATATAAACTACCCATAACCAATTAAAACGATGCATTTTAATTAAGAACCTGTGCGTTACATATATTTTGGGACTGGCCAGTGTTACAGCAGTTTTGGGAGGGGGTAGGGAGAGTGATCAGGCATGTGACTGGATATACGCAGACCCTGGGCCCGGAACTCTTCCTGCTCCAATTATCCGGGTCCTCTGTCCGTGCATACAAAGGGTCTCTAATAAGCTTTCTGGTGATGGCCGCCAGGATGTGCATCCCTCTGAAGTGGAGATCCTCCTCCCCGCCGACGTTATCAATGTGGGCAAACAGGGTGAACGAACTGTTGTACATGGAGGACCTGACGGCGTCTCTCCATGACAGATATGAGGCCTTTCACGGGACATGGTTCTCCTGGATCGAGTTTAAATACTCTAATGACTACGGCACTTGGACACCCCCTGACTGAGGGAGGGCCTATGATGCCTAGGGACGGAGGTGTTCTGAGAAGGTTGATCCCTGCTTTGTGTCCGTTCGAGCCCCAGTGTTTCCCTCTTCCCTTCCCCTTTTTCCTTTTGTGTCTTCCCCCTCTTACTCGTCACTTGTCAAATCTTTCTTGTCTTAAGCGGGCTTTACACGCTACGATTTCGCTACAGCGATCTAGTTGGGGTCACGGATTTTGTGACGCACATCCGGCTGCTGTAGCGATGTCGTAGCGTGTGACTCCTAGGAGCGATTTTGGATCGTTGCAAAAACGTTCAAAATCACTCCTCGTTGACATGGGGGTCTACTCCCAATTATCGCTGCTGTCGCTGAGGCGAAGTTGATCCTCGTCCCTGCAGCAGCACACATCGCTACGTGTGACGCCGCAGGAACGAGGATCATCTCCTTACCTGCCTCCGGCCACAATGCGGAAGGAAGGAGGTGGGCGGGATGTTACGTCCCGCTCATCTCCGCCCCTCCGCTATCATTGGGCGGCCGCTTAGTGACGTTGCTGTGACGCCAAACGGACCGCCCCCTTAGAAAGGAGGCGGTTCGCCGGTCACAGCGACGTCGAAGGCCATGTAAGTACGTGTGACGGGGGTGCGCGATTTTGAACGCGACGGACAGCGATATGCCCGTCGCGCACAAACGATGGGGGCGGGTCTCATGCTAGCGATATCGGACCGGATATCGCAGCATGTAAAGCCACCCTTACTCGTTTCTTTCTTCTCTTATTCTTAATTTACCCTGGTTTTCCCGTATTATAAAAATTTTCGGGTAAACATGGAGGGGTCAAAGTGTAGAAATTTTCATGTGACACAGTTAGTCTGTTATTAGATGTCATACAATGGATGTGAAATGCACTGAAATTGATTAATTTTGGAATGTTTCCATGTTTATAGTTAAATAAAGAATTTAAAAAAAAAAAAAAGAACCTGTGCGTTTCTCAGGTGATTATGGCGCATGGAGCTCCGACTGCTCACTTCCATTCAAATCACTTCTGCATTGCGCGCGCTGGAACGCAGGTGGAACCATCAGCTTCAGCACTTAGGTTTATGTCCCTCCTGGTGGCTGCGTATTTTCCACTTTTTTGGATGTTTTATATATTTTTTCACAATAAAATCGCATTTGATTAAACATCTATAGTGCAATCGCATTCATTGTCCCTTGGATGGGATTCCAATTGGGCATTTATTGAGTTAGTTGTTAAAGGGAACCTGTCAGGTGCAATATGCATCCAGAACCACGAGCAGTTCTAGGTGCATATTGCTAATTCCTGTCCTTGTATACACTAGCATAGATAAAGGGATATTTAGAAAAAGTATTTCTAAAGATCTTTATCTCATGCTAATGACCACGGGGGACTAGTCCCATGGGCGTTATATCCCCCCGAGTAGTCCACCACCTTAGCATGTTAGTATGCCCACCAGGGCCCACAGGGGCGTATTAACTTGCTATTCAATTCAGCATCACCAGTGGTGACGAGCGTACCTGTGTTTGCTGCGACCGCATTTCTGAATGCCGGGCACTTCCGGTCAAGCGAAGTATGAAGCCGGGTGTATGTGTCCCAGCTTCAGAGAGGTCTAATGCGCATGACTGGAAGTGCCTGGCATTCAGAAGAGCGTTGGCCGGGAACGCTGGTGACGCATTAAATATGTTAGTACACCCCTGTGGGGTAAAATCTGGGATCTATGGAATTCCTCTCCCAGCACACTCACAGAAACTTGAGAGAGAGGTTAATGTAGCTAATGATTCTTTTTTTGCAATTTGAAGGTGTGACATCCTCCAGCAACAAATAGTGATAGTATGGTTATACTTTATTTTTGTCTGTTGTGTTATTTCTGTGATCTTTAGTTATAGTTATCTCAGACTAATTCTGAATAAGCTGCCTGCATGTCTATCACAGAGATACGTTGATTGTCCCAATGTTAAAGTAGATAGACGATAACGTTGCACCAGAGATGGTTGAGATTAGCTTTTATGCTTGATTGGTACTTTATAATTTGTTTTTTGCTATTTACAAATCTGTGGTGTACCATGTCTGACTTGACTATTTTGTTAAAACGAAGTTAAAAAAAAATAAAAAAAATTACTGCTGCTACATACGTTACATATTAATCCTGGAGCCATGATGGATATCATAAAAAACACCAAATGAGGTTTCTTATGTGTCATTGATGATCTATCATCTCAGTTTATTCTTAAATTTATATTGTAGATGCACAGCCAGGGTTATCACACATACCGCTATCACACTGTCAGCCATATATAATCTGTATTTTAGCTGAATGAGGGAATTTATGGCAACAAAAACTGAGAAAACACATAAAACAAAGGGAAAAGCAGAAGCCTTATACTGACCAGTCTCACGTGCGGCTGTAACACTGCTTCTGGGGCTGCTCATACTACCTCCGGGGCCACTCAATAGCCTTCATACATATGCACTGCTTTCCCTGCCCACCGGCAGTTGCAGCGTCTCTGATTAGTTGCAGTCAGACCACCCCCCCCGGTGTGACAGCGTGTCTGACTGCTTTCTATCACATACGCTGTGTGTCTAGATTGGTGTAAAGATAAATAAAAAAAATCTGAGGTAGGGTCCCCCATATTATTCTACCCAGCGCAGATAAAGGCTGTGTATCAACATAAGACATACATATCCCAATTTTGGAACCCAGCTATGATAAAGCAAACAATCCTGGATGGCTGCAGGCTGCTATTTTTAGGCTGGGGGGGTCCAGCCTGAGAATAGCAGCTCCCAGCTGTCGGCTATATCATGGCTGGGTATCAAAATTGAGGAGGACCGCATGCAGGTTTTTAAAAATTATTTATTTAAATAATTTTTGGAAAAAGCCGGTTGCGGTCCCTCTTATTTTGTTACACAGCCAAGATAAGCACACGGCTGGGTGCTGCGGCCTGTAGCCATATGCTTTACCTGTGGTAAGTATCCGAATATGGGGGGGAACCTAAGCCAATTTTATTTATTTTTACACCAATCTAGGAACTCATACAGTGTCTGTGATTGAAGGCAGTCAGACACACAGGGTGGGGGCGCAGTATGACTGTAACCAATCACAAATAGGAATAACGTTTGGAACACCATTCTAAGTACGAACTGGGTGCAAAAACCTAAAAAAACATCACTATGGGGAGATAAGGTATGCACACCAGTGACTATGTAAGGGGAATACATGAAATAGCAGAAACTGCTGTGTGAATACTGACTTGAAAAATCCAATAGCTATATGCAAGAGTGAAAATGTGAAAAATGGAATCTGCATTACTGCCATGAAACTAAGCCAATTTTATTTATTTTTACACCAATCTAGGAACTCATACAGCGTCTGTGATTGAAGGCAGTCAGACACACAGGGTGGGGGCGCAGTATGACTGTAGCCAATCACAGACACCGGCACTGCCGATGGGCGAGGGTAGTAGTGCATATGTATGAAGGATAATGAGTGGCCCCGGAAGTAGCATTATAGCCGTGTGTGAGACTGGTAAGTATAACGCGCTTGCTGTAATTCCCCTATCTCTTCTACCACCATTTTAAGGCCCCCTTCATACGTCCGTGAAAAAACACGCACGTGTTACGTCCGTTTTTCGGGTCCGTTTTCCGTTTTTGTGTCCGTTTTTATGGTCCGTGTGGCATCTGTGTGAACTGCGTATGCTAGCCGTGTGTGCGTGTGGAATGGCCGTGTGTGCGTGTGAAACTTAACTGACGTGTGTGTGCGTTGTCCGTGTGAAATGTCCGTGTGTGATGTTAAATGTCGTTGATACATGCCGGCTGACAGCAGACAGTCGCGCGCTGAGAATGAACTCGGGTGAACTTCACCCGACTTCATCCTCATACCGCGGGTCTGTCTGTGTCGCGTCCTGATTAGCGGTCACCCGTGAAGGACTCACCGGTGACCGCTAATCACCAGAGTGACTGAATGGAGTACCCATCTCGCATACTCACCGTTCCTCGATCAACGGCGCGGCACTGCACGGCTGTTCTCTAAACTCCGGCGGCCTTTTCGCTTTTGAAAAAGCCGGCCGCTCATTAAACAATCTCGTATTCCCTGCTTTCCCCGCCCACCGGCAAATATGATTGGTTGCAGTGAGACACGCCCACACGCTGAGTGACAGATGTCTAACTGCAACCAATCACAGCCGCCGGTGGGCATGTCACTATGGAGCAGAGAAATAAATAATTAAATAATTAAAAAAAAACGGCGTGCGGTCCCCCCAATTTTAATACCAGCCAGATAAAGCCATACGGCTGAAGGCTGGTATTCTCAGGATCTGGAGCTCCACGTTATGAGGAGCCCCCCAGCCTAACAATATCAGTCAGCAGCCGCCCAGAATTGCCGCATACATTAGATGCGACAGTTCTGGAACTGTACCCGGCTCTTCCCGATTTGCCCTGGTGCGTTGGCAAATCAGGGTAATAAGGAGTTAATGGCAGCCCATAGCTGCCACTAAATCCTAGATTAATCATGTCAGGCGTCTCCATGAGATACCTTCCATGATTTTTTTTTTTTTTAAATTCTTTATTTATACAACAGACTCTTGCAAACCATAAAGCAGTCAGTTGACATAGCAGACAAAATCAATTCAACAGAGTTTGGGAGAATACATCTCAATACAAAATCACTTACAACTGTGCCAACCCCACAATATGACAAACGGGTCCGTTCTTTTTCAATTTTTATCAAAGACAAGAAGAGAAGTACAGAAAAGGAGGCAAGAGTGCCTAAAGATGACTCAGACAACTCTGAGCAGTGAAGGGTTCGCACCAGCTGAGAAAAAGGAAAAGGGGGGAATATAAAGGAAGAGTGGAAAGGGAAGGGGATAAAGCACAGCGGAAGGGAGGTGGGAAAGGAGGAAGAGAGAGGAAAAGGAAAGGGAAAAAGGGGGATAAGGTGAGAGAAGGGGAGAAGGAGGGGAGAGAATATGGGGAGGGGAGAGAGAGAAAAAAAAAAAACAAACCCCAACCCCCCTTTTAATTTGAGGGGGTGGGTTTGCCAGGGGGAAGGGCCAGCGACAGAGGGGGTACGCTCATCCTACGCATCACACAGCAGGAGGTCGTATTCACTAGAAAACTTAAATTGCAACCAGGGAAGCCAGATCCCGTGGAAGCGCTCATACCGATCGTGCAGGGAGGAGGTCAAGTCCTCCATCTGTAGAAGCTCATTGACCCTGGAGGCCCAGAGGGACAGAGTAGGTGGAGCGTCCGACTTCCACTTCAAGGGGATGCATGACCTGGCCGCCATCACTAGAAAGTGCAGAAGCGACTGTTTGTATGCAGAGACGGACATCTCAGTCAGTTGAAGAAGGAACAACTCCGGACCCAAGGTCTGCGTTGTTCCAGTCACGTGTTTGATCACCTCCCCCACTCCGCTCCAGAACCCTCGGAGGGCCGGACACGACCAGAATATGTGCACAAAGTCCCCCTCAGCCGTCCCACATCTCCAACAGCGAGGGTCTACGCCAGGAAACATCTTGTGTACCCTGGTTGGGACCCTATACCACCTCGACAGGAGTTTGTAATTGGATTCCTGAAGTCTGGAGCTTATTGAGGTCTTATGGGCAAGCGTCAAAATTTTGTTCCTTTGCGTATCTGTCAAGGAGAGGCCCAGGTCTTGTTCCCAGTGTGCGAGAAATGAGGTCGCCAGGGTCCGTCAGCATCCTGTACACCAGGGACAGAGAGTGCCGAAGCACTCCCTCCCGGGTACACAGCGCTTCAAACTCCGTGGGGCGAGCTGTGTATAGCAAGTGGTCAGGGAGAGAGCTGATGTAGTGTCTGAGTTGCATGGACCTCCAGGCTCCCAACTGTCTCGGGGTCTCGCACTCTGTAAGTGCCCCGAGTGAGGGCCAGCCCCCATCAGTTATTAGGTGACATGCCCGAAAGCGCCCCCCCTCTATCCAGCGACGAAAGACAGGGTCCGTCAGACTCGGATAAAAATCTGGGGAGCCAATTATGGGTGAGAGAGGAGAGGGGACTGGCAGTAGTAATCTGCGGACCTGTCTCAGGGAACAGCACTCCAGGGTGGCGCCAATTGTGGGATGGTGTCTCAGACTAGCGGGAAGAGGGCTCGATATCCAAGGGGCTGCGGAAAGACTGATCGCAGACAAACTTTGTTCCAATGCCACCCAGGGTTTCGTCTTGGCGTGGCGACACCAGTCGATAACTGACCATATGTGAAGCCCAGCAGTATACCTTCAGGTCTGGGATTCCCATCCCCCCCTCCTCTTGGGTCTACACAGTAAGGAGCGGGAGATTCGAGCTGGCTTGTTGTCCCAGATGAACTTGGTTTGTAGAGCAGCCAGCTCCTTAAAAAAGGAGCTGGGAATCCGTATCGGAAGAGCCTGGAAAAGGTAAAGGATGTGAAGGAGGACATTCATTTTAAAGATGTCGCATCTACCAAACCAAGTGAACCAGCCTTTCGCCCATCTCGTACAATCCTCTCTGATAGTCCCAAGGAGGGGAAGAAAGTTCAATTTGAATAGCGAGTTAGTGTCAGCCGCCAACCGAACCCCCAGGTACCCAAGAGAACCAGAGGCCCATTTAAAGCTAAAAGATGATTGGAGTGAAGTAACCGTGCTCGGAGGCAGGTTCACGTTCAGAGCTTCAGACTTCGTCATATTTATTTTAAAATTGGATAGGCAGGAATAAGTCTCGAATTCCCGGAGCAGGTTGGGCAGGGAGACCAAGGGGTTCGTGAGGAAAAATAGGAGATCATCTGCGTAGGCTGCAATTTTGAATTTGTGAACCTCAGTGAGAGGGCCAGTAATGTCACGGTTTCTTCTAATGTGACACAGAAGGGGCTCCAGGGTCAAAACAAATATTAAAGGAGACAGGGGGCATCCCTGCCTGGTCCCATTATTAATCGGGAACCTATCGGAAAGAAGACCGTTCACCCTGACCGCTGCGGTAGGACCACTGTAGAGAGAGCCAATCCAGTTCAACATAGACCCGCCCAACCCAATCGCTCTCAAGGCCTCCGTCATGAAAACCCAGTTAACATGATCGAAGGCCTTTTCGGCGTCTGTGGAGAGGAGCATCAGCGGCTGCTTCTACAGACGGGCTTTATGAATCAGGTTTAGCGCTTTGGTCGTGTTGTCCCTGGCCTCTCTCCCTCCCAGAAACCCAACCTGGTCCGGGTGAATAAGGCCTCCCATCAGAGGTGAGAGCCTGTCCGCCAGGATCTTCGCAAAGAGCTTTAAGTCCATATTTAACAGGGAGATGGGTCGGTAACTCGCGCACTGAGAAGGGTCCTTACCCTCTTTCGGGATGACCACTATGGTAGCCGACAGAGTGTCTCTAGGGATGGGGGACAAGCCGCTTGTTGCAACGTTATTAAAGGCCTGAAGAAAGGGGGTATTTAGCGTTGATCCCAACTTTTTATAATAGGCTAGGGGAAGGCCGTCGGGGCCCGGGGTTTTTGATAGCCTCGAGCAATTCTAGTTCTGTAATGGGTCTCTCCAGGCCTTCTGCATCCTCCGCTCGGAGCCCTTGCATTCCTGAATCACTAATATATTTCCTGATCCGCAAGCGTAAGTCTGCTCGGGCAGAATTGGTTTTATCTCCATCAATGGAGTAAAGGGAAGCATAGAAGTTACCAAAGGCCGTGGCGATATCCCTGGGCAAAGTCGCTAGCCTCCCACCCGGATTTTGGACCCGCTGGACATAACCCCGCGTTCTTTGTAAACGTAGCGCTCTGGCCAATGTTCTGCCACTCTTATTTCAGAACTCATAGAAATGTCTCCTGCATTTAACCATGGCACTCTTTGCCTTGTGAGTCAATAGGGTGCGCAGCTCTTCCCGCTTTTGGGTCAGACGAGATCTGGACCCAGGGTCACAGGATCTCTTATGCAGGACCTCTAGTTGGTGAATTTCGGAAAGAAGAGCAGCCACCTCCGCCGCCCGCTCTTTTTTCAGACGCGAACCATGCTTGATAAAAAGCCCCCGCGCGACGCATTTGTGAGCTTCCCATACCATATTGGGTGACACCTCCCCAGCTGCATTTTGCCCAAAGTATTCCGACAAAGCCGATTGGATCTCATCCATGACTGTCGGATCATTTAGTAGTGAGTTGTTCAAGGTCCATTGACACTGCCTGTCGACGGGATAGTCCAAGGCAAGTGAGATCGTAATCAACGCATGGTCAGAGAAATGAATGCTTTCAATTGTCGCTGCCAGCAGGGCGTGGAGGTCCCTGTGGCGGACGAAGAGGTGGTCGAGGCGGGAGTAACTATCATGAACTGCAGAGTAGAATGAATAGTCCTTGTCTGAAGGATGGAGAAGCCTCCAAGTGTCTATCAGCTGAAATTCAAGCAGCCCTCGTTTGATACGTTGTGTTGCCCTTTGTGGTAGACAAGAAACTCCCCCAGAGTTGTCTATTTTAGGGTCTAGAGTGAAATTGAAGTCCCCTCCTATCACTAAAGTGCCTTCAGCAAAGTCATCTATTATGTCAAGGAAGCGTAAGAACGTTGTGCATTGTCCTGTGTTTGGTAGGTATATTACCGCAAATGTGTATAATTGGGAGGCGATGCGCCCCTTCACCAGTAGAAGTCTCCCCTCCCCTTCAGTCCTTGACTCCAGTGTCTCCCATTGCAGTGAACCTGCTATTAGTATACTGGTTCCCCTGGATCTGGGGTCAGGAGAGGGGGAGTGAAACACAACCGGGTACCTTTTGTCCGAGAGCTTATATGGTTTCTCTAGGCTGTAGTGAGTCTCCTGCAGGAAAGCAACTTGTATGCGGCTCCTCCACAGGAGGTTCAGGAAAATTGAGCGCTTCCCGGGATCATGCAGTCCCCTCACATTCAATGAGCCAATGCGTAACTCAGAGCACGTCTTTTTCATCACTGTCTGACCTTAGCCCCTGGGCGGGAAAAAGGGAGGGTGAAGAAGAGAAAAAAAAAGGGGGGGGGATGGGGAGAAGGAGGAGTAGATTTGGATGAAGGAGAGTGAGCAAGGGTTTAGGGAGGGGGTAGAAAGGGGGAGAGTAAGTCCGCCCTGCTAGAGGGAGAAGCGTGAACTAACGAGGAGTCAGGGGGTGGAGAGAAACAGAAGTACAGCCAAGACAAGGGAAAAAGAGAAAAGAGAAAGAAAAAAGAAAGATGGAGAGAGAAACACACAGGGTATAGAAGCTCACACAAAGCTCGCAGACTTGGGACCAGCCACGGGTCCACCAGGAAATAGGAAAGCGGGTACAAGTCTGGAGTCACGGAGGGGCCAAAGTCTGGGCCCAGCTATAGAAAGACCGGACTTTACATCCCGGCGCTCCAACTGGCGCCAGGAAAAGTCCCCCCTCCCCCCCCGGCCGCACACAACACGAAGATAATGACATTTGAGAGAAGCGACCTTAAACTTTGAACCCTACAGCACCTAGAAAGTGGACATTATGCATATGTCGACATACAATACTGCAGAGGTGCCAAGGGGCTCTATGGTCAAGCGGGATCAGCCCCGCTCATCCGACGAGGAGGAAGGGCCTCCCCCCTCGCCCCTCTCCCTCCGCCTCACAGGGGTCGGGGGGTCCCAGGCGAGCCAGTCCGGGACAGACATCTCGTCGATCCCCAGGAATGTAAACAGACCCGTTAGATCTGAGGGTCTCCTCAGAAAATAGATGGCAGTCCCTTTGCGGGCTATAAGATGGAAGGGGTGTCCCCAGCGGTAGGTGGCGCCCGCCTCTTTGATTCGGAGTAAGAGCGGTTGAAGCAGCCTCCTCATATATAGGGTGCGACTGGAGACATCTGGAAACAACGACACAAGTGCACCATCCATCTCCATTGGGCCATGTGCCCATGCCCCTTGGAGAATCCGCTCCTTATCTCCATAATAGTGGAGACGGCAAAGAACGTCTCTGGTGTTGGAGGATGCCCTGGTGATCGGGCGAGCCACCCTGTGGATCCTGTCGAAGAGATAGGTCGCGTCAGGAGGTCTGCCTGTGACAGTATTAAAGATAGCCAGAACGTTGGAGCGTAGGAGTTCAGGTGACCAGTCCTCTGGAATGCCTTTTAGTCGGACATTGTTTCTCCTGCTTCTGTTTTCTTGGTCATCCAGAAGCAGGGCCATGTCTCTGATACGTAAGGTAGAAGCTTCCCAGCCTTTCTCCAGACGCTCCAGCCTGCCCTCCATTGATCCCTGGACCTGCTCAGTGGCCGTGATCCTGTCCTCCAGAACCCCCATCTCCTCCCTCACTGAGGACAGTGCTGCCAGCTGGGCCTGTTCTATTCTGGAGGCCACCTCATCCAAGTCCTTTTTGCTGGGGAGGGCTGCAATGAGCTCCCTCAGGGTCTGAGTGTCCAACATGTCAGAGGGGGCATCCAGGTTCCCAGAGTCACCGACCCTCAGGCTGGGGGCACTAAGGGGCCTGGAAGTGGCCTGCGGCTCCATTATGAGGGTGCCTCCCGGGGTCTGCTCCCCCTCTTTTCTCTGTGGGGGCCCCGCTGAGTTAGAAGTGGCAGGGCTCCCTGTATGAGCGGCATTGCTTCCAGCCACCTCCTCCCCCCTCTCCCCTTCACTTAACTGGCGCTGCAGCCGCGCCGCTTGCGGGGACTTTCCCTCCACCACGCTCCCAGCTCCAGCCGCCGCCATCTTGCCTGTACTCGCGCTGAGAGGAGCCGCTGCTGATGAGGAGAGAAATCTTGCCAGGCCTCCGGAGGGTCGTCTGTCAGGTGCCGGATCCGATACTGTAGGTGGTCGCTTCTTTGGGGGCATTGTGTCAGCGTGCAGCCGGAGGAGGAGAGTATGTGAGATTTTGGGCCCAGGAGCTCCGGCTATGAGCGTCCTCACTCTTCCATGTCCAGGACACGCCCCCATACCTTCCATGATTAATCTTTAAGTTACAGTTAATAAACACACACACCTGAAAAATTCATTTATTAGAAATAAAAAACACTAACAAATTCCCTGGTTCAACAATTTAATAAGCCCCAAAAAGCCCTCCATGTCCGGCGTAATCCAGGATGGTCCAGCGTCGCTTCCAGCTCTGCTGCATGAAGGTGACAGGAGCAGCAGAATACACTGCCGCTCCTGTCAGCTCCACGCAGCAAATGAGGTGAGTAGCGCGATCAGCTGAGCTGTCACTGAGGTCACCAGGTGGCCGCCACTGGATCCAGCGGTGGTCGCGATTAACCTCAGTGACAGCTCAGCTGATCGCGCTACTCACCTTATTTGCTGCGTGGAGCTGACAGGAGCGGTGGTGTATTCTGCTGCTCCTGTCACCTTCATGCAGCAGAGCTGGAAGCGACGCTGGACCATCCTGGATTACGCCGGACATGGAGGGCTTTTTGGGGCTTATTAAATTGGTGAACCAGGGAATTTGTTAGTGTTTTTTATTTCTAATAAATTATTTTTTCAGGTGTGTGTGTTTATTTACTGTAACTTAGAGATTAATCATGGAAGGTATCTTGTGGAGACGCCTGACATGATTAATCTAGGATTTAGTGGCAGCTATGGGCTGCCATTAACTCCTTATTACCCCGATTTGCCAACGCACCAGGGCAAATCGGGAAGAGGCGGGTACAGTTCCAGAACTGTTGCATCTAATGTATGCGGCAATTCTGGGCGGCTGCTGACTGATATTGTTAGGCTGGGGGGCTCCCCATAACGTGGAGCTCCCCATCCTGAGAATACCAGCCTTCAGCCGTATGGCTTTATATCTGTCTGGTATTAAAATTGGGGGGACCGCACGCCGTTTTTTTTAAATTATTTAATTATTTATTTCTCTGCTCCATAGTGACACACCCACCGGCGGCTGTGATTGGTTGCAGTTAGACAGCTGTCACTCAGCGTGTGGGGGCGTGTCTCACTGCAACCAATCATATTTTCCGGTGGGCGGGGAAAGCAGGGAATACGAGATTGTTTAATGAGCGGCCGGCTTTTTCAAAAGAGGAAAAGCCGCCGGAGTTTAGAGAACAGCCGTTCAGCGCCGCGCCGGTGATCGGGGAACGGTAAGTATGAGAGAGGGGTGGAACTGACCGACAGACAGTGAGAGGGACAGATAAGACAGAGAGACCGACCGACAGACATAGAGAGAGACTGACCGACCGACGGACTGAGGGAGAGAACGAAACAGAAAAACAAAAAAGACCGACATCACATGAAAAAAGCACAAAATGTACAGGGAGCAAACAGAGATGCGTCCGTGTCACTCGGACGTGTGCACAGACCCATTGACTTTCATTGGGTCCGTGCTGCGTGCTGAAAACGGACATGCATCCATGCAAAACGGAGACACAAACGTAGCACGCACACGGACCCACGGACCTTAATGAAAAACGCACATGTGTCCTCAAATATTAAATAACATTGGTGCACGTTGGGCCGTGTCTCCGGTATATACGGAAACGGACCAAACACGCACGTGTATCACGGACATGTGAAGGGGGCCTAAAGCAAAACTTAGAAATAATTCCTAAAAGGAATGGTCTGGTCCAAGAGGATAGACATAGAACCTAAAAGAATAGGTGACCCCTAAAGTATAAAGCCAAAATTGTTAATTAGGGGAAAACCCAAAAAATTACCACAGGACCACAATATAAATGCAAAAGGGAAAAATATTTTATTGAAATAATTTACAAAGGAAGGTGAAGCAGTAAAACAAGAAAGAGTGGCTGAGATGGTAAATGCCACACAAGGGGAACAGAGTAAAATACACTCCAACCAACCTCCCTAGTGACACCCAGTAAATATTATTCTGTTTTTAATTTCCTTATCCTTTTTTTAGGTCCCTTTTGGATTGTGTCCATAGTTTTTCTCAGATTGGTCATTTGCACCTATTGAGTATTGCGGAGTCGTCCATCAACTTCTGACAAGCTCCATCCTCTGTTGGCGATGATTTTGGTGGCATGTGCTCTCATTTGTTATTTTTTGATATCTATGATTAAATTGTATAATATATATATATATATATATATATATATATATATATATATATATATATATATATATATATATTTTACTCCGGATACTCTTTGGAGTGCTGGACTAATGTATGCACTGCCGTGTTTTGTATTTTGTGTCACTAAACAATTGTGCAGGTTTATATTTGCACATACTTTTTGTTTATGTAATATCATATCCTTGCAGTCATCAAATATCCTTACATTTATCAAGGCAGTATCTGCAATCTATACCCCTTTTTTAGTTACCAGTAATGATTCAACTTAGGGGTACTTTGCACATTGCGACATCGCACCTGCGATATCGTCGGGGTCACATCGAAAGTGACGCACATCCGGCGCCGGTAACGATGTCACAACGTGTAAAGCCTAGGAGAGAAGATGAACGAACGTGAAACAGTCCAAAATCGGTGATCTGTGTCACGTCGTTCATTTTCATAATGTCGGTGCGTCCGCAGGTACGATGTTGTTTGTCGTTCCTGCAGCTCCACACATCGCTGTGTGTGAAGCCGTAGGAGCGACAAACATCTCCTTACCTGCGCCCAGCGTCCATCGGCTATGTGGAAGGAAGGAGGTGGGCGGGATGTTTACGTCCCGCTCATTTCCGCCCCTCCGCTTCTATTGGCTGCCTGCCGTGTGACGCCGCACGACCCACCCCCTTAGGAAGGAGGCGGGTCGCCGGCCAGAGCGACGTCGCAGGGCAGGTAAGTGCATGTGAAGCTGCCGTAGCGATAATGTTCGCTACGGCAGCTCGCACTACATATCGCATGTGCGACGGGGGCAGGGGCTATCGCGCTCGGCATCGGCTAGGGGATTAATAAAGTGGGGAAAGAGGGTGTTTTTTGTCTTTTATTCCAAGCAAAGTATTTTTTCGGGTGTATGTGTTTATTTACGTTCACTTACAGGTTAATCATTGGGGGTGTCTCATAGACGCCTGACATGATTAACTTAGGACTTAGTGGCAGCTAAGTGCTGCCATTAACTCCTTATTACCCCAATTGCCACCGCACCAGGGCAATTCGAGATGAGCCGGGTAGAGTTCCGGGACTGTCGCATGGAAAGGATGCGGCAATTCCAGGCGGCTGCTGGCTGATATTTTTAGGCTGCGGGGCTCTCCGTAATGTAGGGCTCCCCAGCCTGAGAATACCAGCCTTCAGCCGTGTGGCTTTATCTTGGCTGGTATCAAAATTGGGGGGGACCGCATGTCGGTTTTTTTTTAATTATTTACTTAATTATTGTACTGCACGATATAAACCCGTCCACCGGCGGCTGTGATTGGTTGCAGTGAAACAGCTGTCACTCATCATGGGGGTGCGTCTGACTGCAACCAATCATAGGCACCGATGGGCGGGGGAAGCAGGGAATACGAGATGGAATAATGAGCAGCCAGCATTTTCAAAAGAGGAGAACCCACCAGAGAAGTGTGACAGCTGTGCAGTGTCGTGCCCGTGATCGGGGAGTATGAAAGAGGGGGTGAGAGGGAGAGACAGACTGACAGAGAGAGAGAGAGAGACCGACATTGACAGAGAGAGAGATAGACCGACATTGACAGAAAGAGAGAGATAGACCGACAGAGAGATAGAGACCGAGAGAGACCGACCAACCGACAGAGAGAGACACCGACAGACAGAGAGAGAGACCAGGAGTGCTTTTAAACGATTTAGAACGTTCTGCTGGAAATGCTCAGTAGAACGTGACGGAATCCTACATCATAGACATTCATTTTGCCTTGTAACGGATTCCAACGATATCCTGCGGAGTGTGTTCTGTTACAGCAACAAAAACCGCTACATGCAGCGTTCCCTTCGCCTGACGATCACTGACGGTCAGCGACAAAACAACTGATGCGCCGCGGGGTTGATGCAACGCAAGACCATCCGTTGCTATCCGTAGCTAATAAAAGTCTATGAGGAATAAAACGGTTTCCTGCAACGGTTACCGTAATTCCTCAAGACGGCAGATAGCAACGGCTGCCGTTCAACGCAAGTGTGAAAGCGCCCTTATGTGGGGGAACAGGACAACATGGCACTAAGCGTGCTTATTTGTTCTATTTGGGACTTTGTGAAAAGGAGCATTTAAACCCTTTCCTCCCCGTATAGCCACGCCTCCTGATGAAGCCGATCAGGTGAAACGTACGTCGAGGTGCGTCCGGCCTCCCTGTGCCCAGGTCGTTGTGTGCTAACAGCATGACTTAAGGTAATGTGGGTTTCAATGGTCTGCATATACTGTATATATATTATATATATATATGTACACAATCGCCTTATTTTTGCATGCTGCCTGGCACTGAAAGTGTTGTTTTATGGGGGTCTGTTTGTGTTAGTGTCTGCTTATGAGGCGCACGCAGTATCACAGCAGTTACTAACCAGCTTAATTGCTGCTGTACAGACTTGATGAGTGGATAGCTCTGTGGAATGTCTATAGTGTGTGCAATCTGTGAGTCGCTGACCAATTTTCAATTTTTCTGGTTACTTATATGCTGCTGTAATTTGCACTACTATATGTAATTAACCCTTTATTATTACTGGGTGTCACTAGGGAGGTTGGTTGGAGTGTATTTTACTCTGTTCCCCTTGTGTGGCATTTTCCATCTTAGCCACTCTTCCTTGTTTTATGGCTTCACCATCTTTTGTAAATTATTTCAATAAAATATTTTTCCCTTTTGCATTTGTATTGTGGTCCTGTGGTAATTTTTTGAGTTTTCCCGAATTAACAATTTTGGCGTTATACTTTAGGGGTCACCTATTCTTTTAAGTTCTACACTATTTTAAAAACGCCTGATTCAGGTCCCTATAGACCTGGTTGCATCCGCCGATCCCGGGTATCTGCGGGTCCGCCCATCACTAGTCATTACTCCTCGCCGGGGTGATTACCTGTAGGTTCCTCCTCTTTGCACCGCTTATCTCCCCACACATCGCTTTCTCCTTTCTCCATTATGGCTTCAAGATGAATCTTCCTCGGATATTTGCCCGGATTTCAAAACTGAAAATAATAAATGTAAAAGTTACAGACAGAAGGAAAACTCTTGTGGAATGTTTTAGATGGATGCTTTTACTAGAATCTCGTGTGGGCACTGAGCCACCAATCGCTGTCAACATAACCACCTCCTATATCACCAGTGCTGCCCTCAGCGTCAGTACAGCGGCACCTAGTGGTAGAAGCAGGCGTTTCTGGAGCAGGGTCCGGTAAGTTTACCACATTACAACAAAGTGATTTCTTTCATTGTTTTGTCTGGACTAAGGCTGAGCGGACCCGGACTATAAGGGGCACTTTGCATGCTGCGACATCGCACCTGCGATCTCGTTGGGGTCAAATTGTTACCGGTGCCGGATTTCACTTTCAATGTCACAGCGTGTAAAGCCTAGATACACCAATCTCAAAAACATCACAATCGGGTGATCGGTGTAGCGTCGGTCATTTTCATAAATTCGCTGCAGCGACAGGTACGATTTTGTTCCTCATTCCTGCGGCAGCACACATCGCTGTGTATGAAGCCGCTGGAGCGATGAACATCTCCTACCTGTGTCCCGGCTGCAATGTGGAAGGAAGGAGGTGGGGGGGGAGATGTTTACGTCCCGTTCATCTCCGCCCCTCCGCTCCTATTGGCCGCCTGCCGTGTGACGTCGCTGTGACGCCGCACGACCCGCCCCCTTAGGAAGGAGGCAGGTTGCCGGCCAGAGCCACGTCGCAGGGCAGTTGAGTGCATGTGAAGCTGGCGTAGCGATAATATTCGCTATGCCAACAATCACAAGATATCGCAGCTGCGACGGGGGCAGGGACTATCACTGCAGCGTCGGTAACACATTGTTACCGATGTCACAACGTGCAAAGCCCGCCTAAAAGTCTGGTTCCGCGCGGTTTCAAAGATGCCCGGGTGCCAAACCCAGGCACAGGATTCCGGTTGTACTATCCAGATTTGGCACTGGGGAAATTAAAGGAAAAATAAAGAAAACAAGAATTAAGTGAGCATTTCATACTTATGGCGACTCTGTGTCATGGCACCAAACTCCTTCCGGGTCACGCATTCACTTCCTGTATTGTGCAATAGGCTCATCGCACAAACACAGCATTCCCCGTCCACCTGCCGTCTGTGATTGGTTACAGTCAGATGCGCCCCCAGCCTGTGACAGCGTCTGCCTGCAGTCATTGCTCATCACGGCTCGTGTGGATTACGCCTGGCCTGGAAGGGTGTTTGGGGTTAATAAAGTGGTGAAGGAGGGTGTGTTTTTGTATTTTATTCCAAATAAAGGATTTTTCTTTGTGTTTGTACTTATTTACTTTCATTTACAGGTTAGTGATGCAGGTCTCTCAGACACCAGTGCCATCACTAACCTAGGGTTTAGTAGCAGCTGTGCGCTGTTATTAACCCCTGCTATTACCACGATTGCCACCGCACCAGGGCAATGGAAGAGCCTGTAAAGCACCAGAATTGTCACATGTAATGGATGCAATACCAGGCAGCTGCGGGCTGAGAATACCACTCCACAGCTGGCTTTATCTTGGCTGAGTATCAAAATTGGAGGGGACCGCAAATTGTTTTTTTTTTTTTAAACTAATTATTTAAATAAAAAAAAAAAAAAAGCTACATGCGGTTTCTCTTAGGCCGGAGTCACACTTTCAAGGGACTCGCGCGAGTCTCGTGTCGTCTCGCATCACCCGGCACAGCTGCACACTCTCCTGATAGGGGCGGGTCGGCTGTTGTGTTTCTATGGAGCTGCACGCTCATGTTCGGAGAGAGGCAGGCCATGTCGGGTGATGTGATGAGAGTCCCTTGTACATGTGACCCTGGGCTTATTTTGATACACAGCACAGATAAAGCCCGACAGCTGGGGGCCGCAGCCTTGGGCTTTATCTGTGCTGGCATCAGAATATGGAGGACCCTGGGCCGATTATTTTATTTATTCATTTAATTTGATACCACCATAATGACCCGCAGACACTTGCACTGCTTTCCCAGCCCACCGGCCGTCCTGGCGCTTGTGATTGGTTGCAGTCAGCTCACATGTTGCCACTTAAGGTGGGGACGTGTCTAACTGCAACCAATTACACGTGGGCAGGCAAAGCAGTGAATATTCAATGAGAGTTAATTGTGGGCTCTGGAAGGGAAAGCGTGACCCGGAAGCAGCTTGCCGCCATAACACAGCCTCAGTGAGTACACCGCACGCTCCTACCCCCTTATCCCTTCCACCAACGTTTTTAATCTCCAGATTCTGGTCCCCATAAACTTATATAGGTATCAGATTCCGGAGCGGATCCATTTTTTTTTTTTTTTTTCTTCAACTTTTTATTTTGAGAAGATTTTTTTAACATCTTTTACAACCAAAAGTAAGACAAATACACAGGTATCAGAAATAATTATCAGGTATGCAGTCAAATACAATGCAATGGGAGCATATCCGAAGAAAAATGGAAATTAAACAGTTTGTTATTCCATATACGAGTAAGAGAAGATAGGGGTCAGAGCCCACCCTGGAGGTCTCAATAGCAAATTCCAGATCTCGTTAATATATAGTGCAAAAACATTCAATACAATAGAGACCTTCATTACCCTATATCTTTTTTTTTTAAATCAGGTTCATTTTTATTTAACATCAAAATTATACAACACATAAAATAATTCCCTCCATAGAAATATCACAGAAAGGGAAAAAACCTTTAGTCAATAAGAAAAACCACACAAATAACATAATAAACAATGCACCCGCAGTCCACGTCTCATTTCAATATGGGTCTCAAAGTGCATATTATTTCCCAATATATTCTCCATAGTATAGCTTACCCAGCATCATTATGACATTATATATATATACACATATACATACACGCACGCACGCACACACATACATATACATGCACACACATATACATGCACACACATATACATGCACACACCTTCCAGCAGTACGCATATCACCCTATTTGAAGAAATTTGTTAACCGGTCAGAAGGAGAAGGACCTGGTCGCTCGCACTGTCCTGCAGTAACGCCGAGGAGGGAAGGCCTGGGGTATCCAACCATGCCCCCCAGATCTTATAGAACTTTTTCAATGCATTTCTTTTAAGGTATACTCCTCTCTCCAGTCGAAGTATAGCGTTTACTCTTTCCCTAAAATCCCCGATGACCGGAGGCGCTGGGTCCAACCAGTGGTAGGCCAACAGTTTCCTAGCCTGGTACAAGAGACGTGTAATACCGACCATTACCGGCGAACTCAAGTCCACCCCCCCCTCCAGTAGACCCAGGATACATATAATAGGTCTTGGCTGTAGACGGATATTGAAAACTTGTCTAACCAAATCTAGTACTGCCCTCCAGTAATCTTCAATGTTCCCACAGGACCACATCATATGCATCAGATTCGCACCTTCCTGTCCGCACCTAGGACACAGATCATCCATCCTAACTCCCATCTTATGCAATAGACTAGGTGTCCTATATACTCTATGTAACAGGAATAGCTGTGACAGTCGTTGGCCTTCAGATACAGCAAGGCTTGGAGTCTGAGACAGGACCTCACCCCACTGTTCCTCTATCATAGGGCCTAGGTCCCTCTCCCACTTCTCTCTAGCCTGCAAAGGGAATTTGTCGAGGTGTCTAGATAACATCACTGTATACAACCTAGAAATAATACCATAGGAGCGATCAGATGTCAACAATTCAGTAAGAGTGTGATTCCGCTCTATCCTAATGTCCATACGACGTGTCTGTGTCTCATAGGCATGACGGAGCTGCAGGTATTGGTAAAAGGAACTGTGCGGTATCCCAAACTCAGCTTGAAGCTGGTCAAATCTTTTAAGTATATTATTCTGAAGAATCTGAGACACCTGATGCACCCCCCTGCTCACCCACATTCTCCAACCCGGGAGTCTCTGCAGCTCCGCCAGTCCACGATTATGCCATAAGGGCCAGTACTCAGTCATTCCTGATATTCCCAGCAACTGCTTCCCTCTATCCCACACCTTGTACATCAATGATAATGTTGGATATAATGTTCCTCCTCTGGGTGAGAATCCTGCATCCAAAAAAGCCACTGGGTGTCCCCATTCTGCAAGGCCCCTCACCAATTTGCCCCCAGCGTCATATGCCTCATCCTTTCCCCACCCCCTGAAGTGCTGCATCTGTGCCGCAACATAATAAACCCACGGGTTGGGGACTGCCAGACCCCCATCCTCCTTCCCTCTCTGCAGGGTCTCAAGGCGGATTCTAGCCTGCTGCTTTTGCCACAAGAGTTCCCGAAACAAAGTGTTGATTTTACGGAAAAATTTCCAGTGGATCCATATTGGGGCGTTGTGGAGAAGATACAGAAGTTTGGGCATCAGTACCATTTTTAGTAGATTAGCACGGCCAATAAGGGACAGTGGGAGTCGACACCAGGCATCTATCTTGTTCCTAAACTGAGCCAACACTGGTTCCAGATTTTGAGAGTAGTAATCACGCGGTCGGGCACTAACCACAATCCCCAGGTATTTAAATTTATCCACCGTCGGAATTGGCAGCCCCAGAGTACTAAAATTAGATGGGAGTGGATCTATAGGGAGCAGGGCCGATTTCTTCCAGTTTATTAGGAGTCCCGAGCGCCTACCAAATTCTATAATAATATTTATTGCTGGGCCCACCGATGTCCCCACCTCCCTGAGATACAGCAACAAATCGTCCGCATAGAGGGAAACCTTATGCTCCAGACCACCTATCTCAAACCCCTTTACGCCAGCGGATGCACGAAGCATAGCCGCCAATGGCTCAATTGCCGCTGCAAATAGTAATGGAGAGAGAGGACAGCCCTGTCTCGTGCCCCTGGCCAAATTAAAAGACGAGGAGGTACAACGATTAACTCGAATCCTGGCCCGCGGAGAGGCATATAACAATTTGACCCAGCCAATAAATCTGGAGCCAAGACCCAATTTCTCCAAAACTACCCATAGGAAATTCCATTCAATACTGTCAAAGGCTTTGGCTGCATCTAATGACAGGACTGCTCTCTCCTTGTTTCTCCCCTCAGAACTTAGCTGTATCCCCAGGAATAAACGTCGCAAATTAATGGAAGTAGATTTATTGGGGATGAATCCAGTCTGATCCTCGTGGATCACTGACGTGATCACCCGGGACAATCTGTTAGCTAGAATTTTAGCGATTAATTTAATATCTAATGTAAGCAGCGAGATTGGGCGATAGGAGTCAGGCGCGGTCGGATCTTTCCCGGGTTTTAAAATCAGAACAATAATAGCCTCCCTCATGGATGCAGGGAGGGATCCCTTCTCCTCAGCATCTCTGAACACATCCAAGAGTCTTGGCAGCAGCAGATGGGTATATAATTTGTAGAATTCACCCGGGAGTCCGTCCGCACCTGGGGCCTTTTCATTTTGGATTTGACCGAGCGCCTCCTCCAGCTCCTCCAGGTCTATATCTCTATTCAGGGATTCTCTCTCACTATCTGACAGACTGGGGAGAGTGATCTCCTCCACAAAGCCCCGCAGTTCCTCATCCCCATAATGCGATTTAGAGGAGTATAATTGGGTGTAATACTGTTGCATGACCTCCACAATCCTCCCGCTGTCCCTCACCTCCTCTCCAGTGTCAAGTTTCAATTTGGTGATATAGGTCAATCCCTCCTGCGCCCTAGCAATTGTAGCCAAGAGATGTCCCACACTCTCCCCCTCCGTAAAGTACCGCTGCTTAAGGAAAAAGCGTTTGTTAGTGGCCAAGGAAGTCATATGGTCTCTCAGAGCTCTCTGTGCCCTCTCTAAGTCCCGCTTGGCATCATCTGTAGGGTTAGATATAAGAAGTCGTTCTGCATCACCTAAAGTGTCCGTCAGATACTTAGTGCGCTCTCTTGTTTTCGCCTTTCGGGTGCAAATTTCCCTAATATATGTCCCACGAACATACGCCTTCATTGCGTCCCACACTATATGTTTAGATGCCGTACCGTCATTTGTCACAAAATATTCCCGTATAGTGTCAGTCAGAGTGCCCCCTATCAGTTGTATCCAAAAAGGGTTAAGCCGCCAAGGTATCCCCGCCACCCGGTCTGGGTCCCCAAGCCTTAGACGGACCTGTAGTGGGGAGTGGTCAGACACCCCACTGGCCAGGTACGTGACTGAAGCTACACAAGGCAGCAGCTGAGCATTTCCAATGGCCAGGTCAATCCGGGACAGTGAATGATGAGAACTAGAATAGCATGAATACTGCCGGACCTGCGGGTTTCTAATACGCCAAATATCTACATATCCCACCTCCTCCATCAGTCTGGCAAGGGATGTAGCTGCCGCCCCCACTGAGATATTCCCTGTATGTAACTTATCCCAATACGGGTGCAAGTAATTATTATAGTCTCCTACTAATAGGGTGGGGACCTCAGGGAGGGAAGCAACAAAATTGAGGATACGTTTCAATGGTTCCCCTGTGTATGGCGGCGGAATATAAATTGCAACTAGAACACAGCGCACATTATGAAGGACACAGTAAAGACATACAAATCTACCCTCCTGATCCACAGAAGCTTTAAGACACTCAAACGGCACTGTCCTGTGTATCAGGACACTCACCCCCCTGGAATGTGTGGTATATACAGAGTGATACTCATGGGCTATCCATTTTTTGTGGAGCAAGTGGAGCCGCTCCTTCACCAAGTGCGTTTCTGATAAGAATATTATGTCTGGCTTAAGCTGCTGTAGAAACAGAAAAACTGCACATCTTTTAGTGGCTTCACCCAATCCTCGCACATTCCAGGCCACTATATTAACCTCCTTCGCCATAAGGGTGAGTGCACATATGTAACAGCAGGGGGCAGCAAGCGGGGACCCCCGGACCCATCTGCAGCAGTTCCCATAGATGAGCATAGACCAAACAGGTGCATAAAACAAAAAGGTCAAACAACATAAAAACATACACAGTAAACCAGGACATTCCTCTCAAACAGAGGGAAGTGGGGCTAAACATAACCCTAAGAGCACATAACGGTTTAAATTCCTGAACAGTCATCAACTGCATAGTAACCTATCTGGGTGGCTCCTGCCAACCGTCCATAAGTGCATTACCCTATATCTGATATGAATTCGCAAAAGTGTCCCACAAGGACCAAGTTGTTATAAACCCATCCATTCTGTTATGAAGCTGGGCCGTTAATCTCTCCATATTTCTGACATCTGTTACTCGAGCATACAGATCTGAAACAGACGGAGGCGCCACCCTTTTCCAGAACAATGCCACCAAGCACTTGGCAGCTGTGAGAATATGAAGCAACAATTTTATCTCTGGCTTACTTAGAAACGATGGGAGGGCATTCAGTAGGTAGACCACCGGGTCCCTGCTTATATTTTTACCGACCAATCTGCCTATCAGGGTTTCCACCTCCCCCCCAGAAACCCTCTATGGCTGGGCATGTCCAAAATACATGGTATAAGGATGCCCCGCTGAGCCCACATCTCCAACATACATCTGGGCAAGCACGGTTAAATTTATGCAGTAGCTCCGGGGTATGGTACCATGTCATAAGGACTTTTACTTGGTTTTCTTTATAGAGAGTACTAATTGAGGACCTGAATGTCCTCGCCCATATGACCGACCAGAGTGCCTCCGACAGCGGTCTCCCCACCCAGCCCTCCCATCTCCTCATATATGTGTGCTTCACTGTGTCCGAGGGATTCCTCGCCGCCAGTATTGCATAAATGGCTGAGATTAGTCCCCTGGTCGAGGACCGGCCTGAGCAGAGAGTCTCAAATGCCGAAGGGCGGTTTACCTCCCCCTGTCCCATAACATCTGCATAGAAGTGTGATATCTGCTGGTACGAGAAATATAGGTGTAAGGGTAGCTTATATTTGTGTCGCAAGTCCGAAAATGGCCTGAGTTTTAATGTGGTTGGATTAACTATATCCCGAAAGCAATAGAGACCTGCCCCTGCCCACCTCCCGACCACCTCCGGGTTCATACCTGAAGTTAGATGTGGGGTGAACAGGAAGGGGGTCAACAGGGAAGACTGTGATGCCAACTGGAACTTCATCCTACACTGTCGCCACAAGTCTCTTGTGAATGCCATTGGGCCCAAGAGGTCTCTAGAGGGGGTGTCGACAGGGCAGCCCCAGATTAGAGAGCCTGGATGAAAAGGAGCCATCCAAAGCTTCTCTATTTCTGTCCATTTATTGAAGGCTGGTAGAGTCGTCCAGGAGGCCAGGCAACGTAGGTGTGAAGCATAATAATAGAGTGTGATATTCGGGCTGTGTAAGGGCTATTTGACTAAGGAGAGTGATGGGGTGCTACGCCAGAAGACCTGGCCTCCACATTCACTAGACCTGAACCCAATCGAGATGGTATGGAGTGAGCTGGACCGCAGAGTGAAGGCAAAAGGGCCAACAAGTGCTAAGCATCTCTGGTAACTCCTTCAAGACTGTTGGAAAACCATTTCCGGTGACTACTTCTTGAAGCTCATCAAGAGAATGCCAAGAGTGTGCAAAGCAGTAATCAAAGCAAAAGGTGGCTACTTTGAAGAACCTAGAATATAAGACATATCTTCAGTTGTTTCACACTTTTTTGTTAAGTATTTCATTCCACATGTGTTAATTCATAGTTTTGATGCCTTGAATGTGAATCTACAATTATCAGTCATGAAAATAAAGAAAACTCATTGAATGAGGTATGCACAAACTTTTGGTCTGTACTGTGCATCTATATATATATATATATATATATATATATATATATATATATATATATATATATATATATATATATATATATCTATCTATCTATCTATATATATATCTATATATCTATATATCTATATATATATTATATATACACACCGTATTTTTCAGACTATAAGACGCACTCTTTTCTCCCCAAATGTTGGGGGAAACTGTGGGGTGCGTCTTATGGTCTGAATGTAGGGCTGCGGGGAATGAGGGTGTGCGGTGGAGCGGGTCATCGGGGGCACGAGCAGGCTGCAGCAGCGCCTGCCTTGACCACGCGGGCCCGCTCATTACATATGCACGCCCATCTTCCCGCCCATCTATCAGCGCTGAAGCCGATGCTGACAGGTGGGTGGGATGATGGGCGGGGACACCCGCATAGTAAACAACAGCCAGACGCATGATCACCCCTGGCAACTACAGCCTGGAGTGATCATGTGCGGCTGTATTCACTGCTCCCCGCGCATCATCATCAGAGCGGGGTCCAGTGAATCAATGTACTCACCGTTCCCCTGCAGCACCGCAATCTCTTCCTGTCTGCCGGCCGCGCTGTATGGAGACTAGCGGTGTTCCCAGCGATGACGTCATTGCTGTGCGCACGTGTCCACACAGCCGCGCCGGCACAGACAGAAGGACATCGCGGTGCTACCGGGATCGTGGCCGGCTCCACACAGTGCTGCCGGCACAGACAAGAGGAGGAGCGATGCTGCGTGCAGCGAGGAAAGGTGAGTGTAAACTTTTTCTTTTGTGTGCCACAGGATGCAGGACATATAGCAGGATGGGGGTATATGAGCAGATGATGGGGGTATATGAGCAGGATGATGGGGGTATATGAGCAGGATAATGGGGTATATGAGCAGGATGATGGGGGTATATGAGCAGGATAATGGGGGTATATGAGCAGGATGATGGGGGTATATGAGCAGATGATGGGGTATATGAGCAGGATGATGGGGGTATATGAGCAGGATGATGGGGGTATATGAGCAGGATGATGGGGTATATGAGCAGGATGATGGGGGTATATGAGCAGGATGATGGGGGTATATGAGCAGGATGATGGGGGTATATGAGCAGGATGATGGGGGTATATGAGCAGGATGAAAGGGTATATGAGCAGGATGATGGGGTATATGAGCAGGATGATGGAGGCATATGAGCCGGATGATGGGGTATATGAGCAGGATGATGGGGGGTATATGAGCAGGATGATGGGGGTATATGAGCAGGATGATGGGGGGTATATGAGCAGGATGATGGGGATATATGAGCAGGATGATGGGGGTATATGAGCAGGATGATGAGGGTATATGAGCAGATTATGGGGGTATGAGCAGGATGATGGCGTATATAGCAGGATGATGGCGTATATAGCAGGATGATGGCGTATATAGCAGGATGATGGCGTATATAGCAAGATGGGGCTATACCAGGATGAGGGACAATATATACACAAGGCAGGAGGGATCATTACCAGGATGGGGTACCTTAGTAGAGAATTTGGAAACATTACCCCCATAATAGTGTCAGCAGCAGATACTCGCCCCATAACAACGTGTCATGACCACATTTTTTGCTTAAAATTCTATTTTCCTATTTTCCTCCTCTAAAACCAGGGTGCGTCTTATGGTCCGGTGCGTCTTATAGTCCGAAAAATACGGTATTATATATATATTATATTATACACACACTTACACATGCACACAGAATAATACAGATACTGAGGATTACACCCAGTACACAGGACAGGAGAAGTGATACTCTGTGGTGTGTATATACAGAATAAGATCGGGGTCACACTAGTAGAAAGCATTGGATACGATATATTAATGACACTAGGTTTAGTCTTTGCTGCGAGCATGAGCAGAGTATCATTCACTGTGATGTGATTCTCTCACATGCTGGAATCAGATCAGAGGAGCGGAGAAGATGGAGAGATTAATTTCTCCATTTTCTCCATCTCTGCATACATTACACTGCCCTTGGATGTCAACCGAGACCAGTCCGATGTTACACATGCACCCATAACACTTGTATTGGCATGATATACAGTATATATTACAATCACAAAATCTTACACAGATACCTCATTTGACTCAGGGAACGTCATACTATATTTTGAGGGGAAATTTTAACCCTGCGCTTTACAGTTATTCGCCAAAAAACCTGTTTACATTAAAGTCAATTGAGCTGGGAGCTACAGGTATTTAAAGGGAACCTGTCACCAGTTTTGGGGCCTATAAGCTGCGGCCACCACCAGTGGGCTCTTATATACAGCATTCTAACATGCTGTATATCAAAGCCCAGGCCACTGTGTAGAACATAAAAAAAATTTTGCCAGGAAAAGAGGCAGGCAGCCAGCCAGGGAAAGAGGCAGGCAGCCAGCCAGGGAAAGAGGCAGGCAGCCAGCCAGGGAAAGAGGCAGGCAGCCAGCCAGGGAAAGAGGCAGGCAGCCAGCCAGGGAAAGAGGCAGGCAGCTAGCCAGGGAAAGAGGCAGGCAGCCAGCCAGGGAAAAAGGCAAGCAGCCAAACAAGGAAAGAGGCAGCCGGACAGGGAAAGAGGCAGCCGGACAGGAAAAGAGGCAGCCGGACAGGGAAAGAGGCAGCCGGACAGGGAAAGAGGCAGCCGGACAGGGAAAGAGGCAGCCGGACAGGGAAAGAGGCAGACAGGGAAAGAGACAGACAGGGAAAAAGACATACAGACAGGGAAAGATGCAAAATGAAAGCAAAAAGAAAAACGACCAGACGTCCTGATTGCAGGTGAAAAAAATACCAATTTATCTCAGAGAAAATATACAGAATACTATATATTATATATATATATATATATATATATGATGACTTGACTTGATGATAGTGTTCCTGCATTATTTAAATCTATTATTTCTATACGTTATCTGGATGTATTATTAATTTCAAAGGTACCCATGTCAGACTACCCTATATAGCCATCAATGTTTTGAGGACCGTGACTATGCCAGTAACCCGTTTTTCTTGTTGTTTTTAATCACATGGTGTATCAAGCTTATTTGATCAAATATATATTTTTTTCACCTGCAATCAGGACGTCTGGTCGTTTTTCTTTTTGCTTTCATTTTGGTTGTTCCAATTGTGACCTGTCCAGTGTATATATATATATATATATATATATATATATATATATATATATATATATATATATATATATATATATATATATATATATATATATATATATATATATATATATATATATATATATATATATTAGTCAATAAGTTGCTATCAATGGTGCATTAGACTCCTAGATTTATACGCAAATAATCAATATGCAACTATTTTCCCTGTGGATTTTGCTATTTTGCTTTTCTGTAGACAGGGAAAGAGACAGACAGAAACAGAAAGAGAGACAGAGATAGGCAGAGAAAGATAGACAAAGAGAGAGAAAGAGAGCCAGACAGACACAGAGAGCCAGACAGACACAGAGAGCCAGACAGACACAGAGAGCCAGACAGACACAGAGAGCCAGACAGACACAGAGAGCCAGACAGACACAGAGAGCCAGACAGACACAGAGAGCCAGACAGACAGAGAGCGAGACAGACAGAGAGCGAGACAGACAGAGAGCGAGACAGACAGAGAGCGAGACAGACAGAGAGCAAGACAGACAGAGAGCAAGACAGACAGAGAGCAAGACAGACAGAGCGAGACAAATAAGGAATAACGTTTGGAACACCATTCTAAGTCTGAACTGGGTGCAAAAACCTAAAAAACATCACTATGGGGAGATAAGGTATGCACACCAGTGACTATGTAAGGGGAATACATGAAATAGCAGAAACTGCTGTGTGAATACTGACTTGAAAAATCCAATAGCTATATGTAAGAGTGAAAATGTGAAAAATGGAATCTGCATTACTGCCATGAACATATGAATCAAGAGAAATTTAGCTACTGAATTGATCAATGCAATAGAGCCCCAACACTACGCCAAAGTATTTCTCTACGTTGGGGTCCCTAGCTTGTGTGTATCCTCTCATGCAGTTAAAAAACTTACCGTGTATGGGAAGCTGAGACCCAGGCTATTTATGCGTATGATATGGATTTGCAATAGGTGTGGTTGGGGAGGGTTCACAAACGAAAAACTACTAACAAATAAGGAATAACGTTTGGAACACCATTCTAAGTCTGAACTGGGTGCAAAAACCTAAAAAACATCACTATGGGGAGATAAGGTATGCACACCAGTGACTATGTAAGGGGAATACATGAAATAGCAGAAACTGCTGTGTGAATACTGACTTGAAAAATCCAATAGCTATATGTAAGAGTGACAGTAATGGCAGTAATGCAGATTCCATTTTTCACATTTTCACTCTTACATATAGCTATTGGATTTTTTTTAGGTTTTTGCACCCAGTTCAGACTTAGAATGGTGTTCCAAACGTTATTCCTTATTTGTTAGTAGTTTTTCGTTTGTGAACCCTCCCCAACCACACCTATTGCCAATCCATATCATACGCATAAATAGCCTGGGTCTCAGCTTCCCATACACGGTAAGTTTTTTAACTGCATGAGAGGATACACACAAGCTAGGGACCCCAACGTAGAGAAATACTTTGGCGTAGTGTTGGGGCTCTATTGCATTGATCAATTCAGTAGCTAAATTTCTCTTGATTCATATGTTCATGGCAGTAATGCAGATTCCATTTTTCACATTTTCACTCTTACATATAGCTATTGGATTTTTCAAGTCAGTATTCACACAGCAGTTTCTGCTATTTCATGTATTCCCCTTACATAGTCACTGGTGTGCATACCTTATCTCCCGACAGACAGAGCGAGACAGACAGAGCGAGACAGAGAGCGAGGCAGACAGAGCGAGGCAGACAGAGCGAGACAGACAGAGCGAGACAGACAGAGCGAGACAGACAGAGCGAGACAGACAAAGACAGAGAGAGGCAGACAGACACACAGAGACACACAGAGACACACAGAGACACACAGAGAGATACAGAGAGATACAGAGAGTTAGACAGAGACAAACAGACAGAGAGAGACAGAGATAGACAGACAGAGACAAACAGACAGAAATAGAGACAGGACAGACAGAGATAGGACAGAAAGAGAGACAGACAGACAGAGAGACAGAGATAGAGAGACAGAGACTTGAGGCCCCATCACACTAAGCAACATCGCTGCTAACGAACAACTTTTGTGACGTTGCTAGCGATGTTGCTGTGTGTGACATCCAGCAACAACCTGGCCCCTGCTGTGAGGTCGTTGGTTGTTGCTGAATGTCCTGGGCCATTTTTTAGTTGTTGCTATCCCGCTGTGAAGCACAGATCGCTGTGTGTGACAGCGAGACAGCAACAACTAAATGTGCAGGCAGCAGGAGCCGGCTTCTGCGGAGGCTGGTAACCACAGTAAACATAGGGTAACCAAGAAGCCCTGTCCTTGGTTACCCAATATTTACCTTTGTTACCAGCCTCCGCCGCTCTCACTGTCAGTGCCGGCTCCTGCTCTGTGCACATTTAGCTGCAGCACACATCGGGTTAATTAACCCAATGTGTGCTGTAACTAGGAGAGCAGGGAGCCAGCGCTAAGCGGTGTGCGCTGCTCCCTGCTCTGTGCACATGTAGCTGCAGCACACATCGGGTAATTAACCCGATGTGTGCTGTAACTAGGAGAGCAGGGAGCCAGCGCTCAGTGTGCGCTGCTCCCTGCTCTCTGCACGTGTAGCTCCGTGCGCTGGTAACCAAGGTAAATATCGGGTTGGTTACCCGATATTTACCTTAGTTACCAAGTGCAGCATCTTCCACGCGGCGCTGGGGGCTGGTCACTGGTTGCTGGTGAGCTCACCAGCAACTCGTGTAGCGACGCTCCAGCGATCCCTGCCAGGTCAGGTTGCTGGTGGGATCGCTGGAGCGTCGCAGTGTGACATCTCACCAGCAACCTCCTAGCAACTTACCAGCGATCCCTATCGTTGTTGGGATCGCTGGTAAGTTGCTTAGTGTGACTGGACCTTTAGAGAGAGGGAGAGCGCCAGAGAGACAATTACTATCCTGGGCAATGCTGGGTAGTACAGCTAGAAATTTTATAATATATATATATAGAGCTATGCAGATACTCAGAGTTGCACCATGTATATAAGACAGGACACATATACTCAGCTCCAAAATATATGCTGCAAGCCATTATATACACAGCTCAACACTATATACTGTGGAGCTGTGTATATACTACATAGTGTAGAGATGTGCCAGTGTATATACTGTAGTGTGGATTCCGCAATATATACACAGGACCAAACTATATAAACATCTCTACACTATATACACACAACTCTACATTATATACTATATATACCCAGCACCATACTATATTGTGTTGTATACCTCACACATGATACACAAAGACTGGTGTTTATACATGCCATGGGAGACATTAACAGTAGGCATACATCCTTATTATTATTTATTATTATAGCGCCATCAATTCCATGGCGCTTTACATGTGAAAGGGGTATACATAACGGCAAGTACAATAATCATAAACAATACAAGACACAGACAGGTACAGGAGGATAGAGGTCCCTGCCCGCGTGGGCTGACAGTCTACAAGGGATAGGTGAAACATAAGCAAGAAACCTGTGGGGAAAAAGCGCATAGGGTCTTACCCTGACAAACAGGGGGTGTAATAAGAGTAATCCTACTCACCTATTAGAGTTGTGAAAGGCACAACTCCTGTAACCGCATATGTAGATCAACGGCAGCAGTACCCCGATTGGCAGATAACAGAGAGAGATAGCGGAGATGGGTTTTAAAAACCGCGCCAGAGATCCCAGATGTAAACTTGATCAATGTACACTTTATTTCAGCATAGGTCTACGCGTTTCAGGGGTCTCAGCCCCCTTCCTCAGGACCAGCAAGCACAAGATACATCAAATCAAAGATTTGATGTATCTTGTGCTTGCTGGTCCTGAGGAAGGGGGCTGAGACCCCTGAAACGCGTAGACCTATGCTGAAATAAAGTGTACATTGATCAAGTTTACATCTGGGATCTCTGGCGCGTTTTTTAAAACCCATCTCCGCTATCTCTCTCTGTTATCTACAAGGGATAGGTGAGGGTAGAGCTGAGTGTGCGGCGCTGCATCAGACTGAGGGTTATTTCAGGTTGGAGGCTTGTCGGAAGAGGTGGGTCTTCAGGTTCCTTTTGAAGCTTGTCAAGGCTTATATACAGATGCACATATATAGGCAGGATTCCACACATACACAGACAGGCTTATAAACATATATACTTATTTATATATATATATATATATATATATATATATATATATATATATATAGTGGCTAGCATGGGAAATAGAACAAACAAAAAGTATAGATAGAAAGAGACCATCAGTATATAAAGACTGCAATAAGTAACGGGTACTGAGAAAAACCACATGTCCCAGATATCACAAATATCATGCACTTACCTCAGAGGAATGGCAGTGTGTGTGCTGCTCGGCAGTGTGTGTGTGCTGCTCAGCCGTGTGTGTCAGCCTGAGAGGGGAGGGGTGTAAAAGGGCGCTAACTGGAAGTGACAAAGCTGGAGCAGCAGGAAGTGGGGCATGGAATGTGTATAAGGAATAGCACAGGAAGTGCGGCCAAGAAAGGAGGAGCAACAGGACGGAAGTGGGGCAATATGTGTACAATAAAGATAGCTGAAGTTAGGACTAAGAAGGACAATTTAAAGAACAAGTATATATAAGAGCAGATATGTACTGAAAAGAGAGTGGAGATAACAAAAATTAGAAAAGAGAAGATTAGAAAGAAAAGAAATTATACAAAAGATAAATTGCAGCAAAACCTATAAAGCAACGAAAAGGCTCCAATAACCAGATTAGACCTGGGAAAAGGGAAAGATAGGGATCAGGGTGGGGGGGAAATGGATGCAAATCGAGTAAATAGTATCATATACCGTATCAATTGGAAAAGATGTCACCCAGGACAATTGAACTCTCTGTTGAGACCTGTAGGGAGAGTCTGTAGTCTCCTATTACCTCCATGTCGTGAAGGGGCAATTGGGGATTGTTTTGATGTAATATTATTCACCATATTCCCACCTACATTCAGAAATTTACCTTTTACTTCCTGTCTCTCGCTCTTTAATTTTGTCTCAAGTTTCCTGTCCCTCTATTACCTCCTGTCTCTCTCTCTCGTCTCCTGTCCCTCTATTACCTCCTGTCTCTCTCTCGTCTCCTGTCTCTCTCTCGTCTCCTGTCCCTCTATTACCTCCTGTCTCTCTCTCGTCTCCTGTCCCTCTATTACCACCTGTCTCTCTCTCTTGTCTCCTGTCCCTCTATTACAGGGGTGAGGAACCTTTTTACTGCCAGGGACCATTTGGAAATTCCTCCCAACCTTCGGGGGGCCGCACAAAATTATCAATGTGAAAATGAACCAACTATATTTGGTCAAACAGTTAGTTAACTCACCCCTATTGTGGTGGCCAGAGCTGCTTCTCTTTTGTGTGGCTGTGATGTTCGATGATACTTATGTTGCTTCTCTCCTTTCCAGGTTTGTCACGGTCTGGAGCGCAGGCAACTCTTTGTGATAATAAAATTGGTAGACTATATACATCACACAACAGACACAGGGACTGGTGTATATAAATCACAGGAGACACATACATCACTGAAGTGGCTGTTGGCATATAGATCACATAGGAAACGCTGGGACTGCTGTATATACATCACAGAAGACACTGGGGGCACATACATCACACGAGGAGCTGGGACATGTATATGCTCCCAGCCCCCTCCTGTGATGTATGTGCCCCCAGCCCCCTCCTGTGATGTATATGCTTTCGGCCTCTCCTTTGATGTATATCCGCCCAGCCCCTCCTGTGAGGTATATGCGCACAGCCTCTCCTATGAGGTATATGCCCCTAGCCCCTCCTGTGATATATACAGCCCCAGCATTTCCAATGTGATGTATATATACCCCAGTGTGTGATGTATATATCACAGGAGGGGTTGGGGCATACACATCACAGGAGACGCTGGGGCATATCTATGACAGGAAGGGCTGGGAGCATATACATAACAGGAGATGCTGGGGAACACACATTACTAGGTCACAGGGAGGCATAAGCATTGCTGTGGGGCACAGATGGCACTGGGGGGGCACACACATCACTAGGTGGGCACAGAGAGCACTAGGGGGGGCACAGACATCACTAGGTGGCGGCACACAGACATCACTAAGGGAGGGCACACAGACATCACTAAGGGGGGGGGCACACAGACATCACTAAGGGGGGCGTCACACAGACATCACTAAGAGGAGAGTGGGGGGCACAGACAGCACTTGCAGAGCACAGACGTCACTAGGGGGTACACTGCACTTGGGGTGGTACGGAGCACTGGAGAGAACTCAACAGTGGGGGTGATCCACATTGCTGGGGAGTCTGCACACAGCACTGCAGGGGGCACGCTGCAGCGAAGAAGGGGAAGAGAGCAGGTGGCACACTGCACTGATTGGAGCACACTGCACGGGAGAAGGGGTGGAGAGCGGGCGGCACAATGCTGGAAATGGTGAAGCTGCTGTGGGACGCTAAACCCGCCCACAAAGTCAGTCCTGAGCACGCTGGCTACTGCCAGCGAAAGAGCTCATTGGTGCATGCAAGCAGCGCATGTGAAGACTTAAAGGGCCGGCAAGACCACAACGGTGGCCGGAGCACTGCCAGCCCCGGGAATCTGCCCGGGGGCCGCATTAAAGGTCATGGCGGGCTGCATGCGGCCCGCGGGCCAGAGGTTCCCCGCCCCTGCTCTATTACCTCCTGTCTCTCTCTCGTCTCCTATCCCTCTATTACCTCCTGTCTCTCTCTCGTCTCCTGTCCCTCTATTACCTCATGTCTCTCTAGTGTCCTGCAGGGCTGTGGAGTCGGAGTCGTGGAGTCACAGTCAGGGTTCACTTTGGTAGAGTCGGAGTCCGTATAAAATGGAGCGACTCCGACTCCTAAAATATATAATAAATTGGCTACAGTAGTGCAATGCAGAATATGCTGAATATTGTTCATATGAATTTGGGAAAGTTATGAAATGTCCTATAAATGGCTGTTCTATTCCTGATCTAAGGCTACATTCACACACAGCGTTTTTGCTGTGTTTTTTAAGGATCCGTTTTTCAGCTGCAAAAGCAGATCAGCTTTTTAAAAAAAACGCATCACCTGAAAGGTATTTGAGTTCATAGATGTTTTCAATAGCAAAAGCAGATTAGAAAAACACCACAAACTGACATGCTCACTCTTTGTGAGGATCCATTTTTGAGCCAAAAAACGGATCCCCACAAAACGCTGTGTCTGAATGTCATATCATGATACCCATTGACTTTGTTGGGATGCCCAGAGTTAGTGCAAAAAAAAAACGGATCCGCAAAAACGCTGTGTGTGAATGTATGTAGCCTGAAGATCTAGGCTTTGTCTTAGCTGAGATAAGTCTGTGCTGCACTTGAGCACCAGTGAAGCTCCTCCTCTACAGGCAAGGGTTAAAGGTAAACACACTCAGAAGGAAGGAAGGCTGCACTCATCTCAGAATTGCTAGACTGAACAGGATAACAAGATTAAGGTCATTACTTCTTAAAGCATATTTAAATTTTCAATAAACTGTGCATAAAGCAATAGTCCAGTATACTGTATGTTCTCTCTATATGCTGGATGATTGTTTTTTCTATGAGCTCATGTACTTTTGGGAGGATAGCTTCTATACAATATACATACAATATACAGGGAAAATACAGCAATAGGATTGATGAGGGCTTATATAGGTATAGAAGCCAAAACATCAAGTTATTAGCTCTGTTATCAGTTTCTTTGCTCCTGGAGTATGATACACAACAAACTTGTTCCCTCCCTCCTCCCCTCTTTATAGACTGAAGCAATCTGATGTGAAACATTTGGGCTATGTGTCCACGGTAGAATGTACCTGCGGATTTTTCTGCCTCAAAATCCGCAGCTTTCCCCCAGAATGCGCACCTTAGCATAGCTGCGGATTTGACGCGGATTTCGTTGCGGATTTTGATGCGGATTTTGATGCGGATTTTGTCCAATGTGTTTTTGAATAAAGCTTTGACTGTTTTGAAGGCAAAAAAAAGTCTCTTTGTGTCATTTCCTGTCCCAACCCTCCTTTTTTCTCCATTATCCATTTTGTTAGCAGTCTCACAGTGTGCTTATACAGAAAAGCTGCGGCCAACACCACTGGGCTCTGCCAACACCACTGGGCTCTTACATTCTAACAGGCTGTATATAATAACCCAGTGGTGGTGGCCGCAGCTTATAGCCAAAAAATGTGGTCCCATGTTCCCTTTCACTGTTATTTAAAAAAAAAAAAAAAAATGTGCTCCGCTGTATTTTCACTGTCCAGCCCGATGCAAGCAAGCAACTGAGGGCTGTGCTTCTCAGCGGGATAAGGCTGAAGCATTCTCTGCCCCTCCCGCTGAGAAAAACAGTCCTCAGCTGCCCCTGAAAATGGCGGCTCCGTTGTGAAGCGCCATTCTCAGGTGCTGTACCGAGGCTCATCCAGCTGCCCTGATGCATTTGGCTGGCTAGGTAATACGGGGTTAATGCCAGTTTTCTGCAAACTGGCACTAAGCCCGAGGTTCATAATGTCATGCCTGTGTAGACACGGCCATTATGAACCTCCATTTGGTAATAAAGAAAACACAACACCTTTATTAAAAATTTTAATTGAAAGAAAAACACACACACATCCCTGATTCCCATCTTTATTACTCCCAAGCCTCAGAGGTTAATCCAGGACAATATCACAGGAAAGCTCTCTGCCGGCTGCTGGGAGCGGCAGAACTCACTGGCCGGGTCAGCTCAGTTCATAGCTGAGCTCGGGTCAGCTGACTTGACAGCATCAGCTGACCCGGGCACAGAAGTCAGCCGGTCAGCTGACTTAATTCGCGAGCGCAGGCGGGTCAGCTGAGTGCACACCGACAGCTGAATAGTCGGCCGATGTGCACTCATCTGACCCGGGCACGGACGTCAGCCGGTCCCAGCAGACGGAAGAGAGCTTTGCAGCATCTCGTACACTGACGGCTGCTGGGACCGGCTGACGTCCGTGCCCGGGTCACATGACTGCACATCGTCAGCTGACTTAATTCGCGAGCGCAGGCGGGTCAGCTGACTGCACACCGACCAGCTGATGTGCCAGGCTCCGATGTGCACTCATCTGACCCGGGCACGGACGTCAGCCGGTCCCAGCAGACGGAAGAGAGCTTTGCAGCATCTCGTACACTGACGGCTGCTGTGACCGGCTGACGTCAGCGCCCGGGTCACATGACTGCACATCGGAGCTGTCATGGATTATCGTCGGGGGATTCAGGGAGTAATAAAGATGGGAATCAGGGATGTGTATGTGTGTTTTTATTTCAAATAAAATTTTTCAAAAAGTGTTTTCTTTTCTTTATTACCAAACGGAGGTTCATAATGGCCGTGTCTACACAGGCATGACATTATGAACCTCGGGCTTAGAGCCAGTTTGCAGAAAACTGGCATTAACCCCTTATATTACCCAGCCAGCCAAATGCATCAGGGCAGCTGGATGAGCCTCGGTACAGCACCTGAGAATGGCGCTTCACAACGGAGCCGCCATTTTCAGGGGCAGCTGAGGACTGTTTTTCTCAGCGGGAGGGGCAGAGAATGCTTCAGCCTTATCCCGCTGAGAAGCACAGCCCTCAGTTGCTTGCTTGCATCGGGCTGGACAGTGAAAATACAGCGGAGCACTTTTTTTTTTTTTTTTTTAGAAAAGAATTGTGAAAAAAGAGCTGGGATCCTGTTTTGCCAGCTAAAAGCAAGCAGTCTGTAACTAGCTGCTTTTAGCTGGCAATCCAGAGTCCGGACACAACACGACTACACTGCCACTACTCTACACTACAAAATGGTGAAACTTCCTCTTCCTGAACTATCCTACATCACTTCCTGCGGATTTGTTTGCGAGATCCGCACCAAATCCGCAGGAAAAAGAGCCTGTGGGAACAGACCTGCGGATTTCTTGCGGATTTTACACCTTGCATTGACTTCCCTGGGAAAAACCCGCACCAAAATCCGCAACAATAATTGACATGCTGCAGATTTTTCCGGATCAAAATCCGCGGCAAATCCGCCGCGGAAAAATCCGCAGCATGGGCACAGCATTTCCAAAATGCCATTGAAATGGCTTGGAAGTGCTGCTGCAGATTTTCGGCAAATCCGCGGTAAATCCGCGGCAAATCCGCGGCAAAATCCGCGGTAAATCCGCAGCGTGGGCACATAGCCTTGGTGAGCTGTACCTAAGAAAAGCCTGAGATTGGAAATTCAAAGTAAAGTATATAATGACATATTTTACAAACTATATTTGTCATCTGTACTATTGATTTATGCAAAGTTTGTTTTATTTCTATCTAAAATTATACAGTGGGGAAAACAAGTATTTGATACACTGTCGATTCCCACCTACAAAGAATGGAGAGGTTTGAAATTTTTCTTATGTACACTTCAACTGAGAGAAACAGAATCCACAGGAAACGTCTGACCTCTGAAATTGCAAACAAAGGTTTCTGTCCCAAATATTAAGTTCTGTTTTTCTATTGTATCAAAGACGTATTTTTTCATGCAATAAAATGCAAATATTTATAGGATTTTTTTAGATTCTGTCTCTCACAGGTGAAGTGTACAATTATAGACCTCTCCATTCTTTGTAGGTGGGAAAACTTTCAAAATTGTTAATGTATCAAATACTTATTTTCCCCACTGTACATGGTTCCCTGTTGTTGCTGGAATTATAATATAAATTATTTTTTTATAGGAAAAAATTATTTTGAGAGTTAATTTATATGATTACAAAATGTCTAAGAAGCTCCCTATGAAGTCAGCTGTATTTGAGCATTTCACAGTGACTCAAGATGAAAAATATTTTGTGTCAATGTGACCCAGTGACAAGTGACCCAGATGAAAACAAATGCTATGATGCCAAAATCAGTGCATACTCAGACAGTGATAAGAATGCTCCTACAAGAGCTTCCAATCTAAAAAGACATTTACAACGCTTCCACCCAGACATTTTCAAAGCCGTGATTGAGAAAGATAACAGCAGCACCAAGAAACCAGTGCCCAGCACTTCCTGCCAAAGGTGGAGGAAAGAACATCTCGAACATTATTAACAAGATATTTTGGAAGTTACAAAGTTACTGTAACAATGACAGCAGATGTTTAAAAGACAGCTCATACAGCTTCTTGTGAAGGACAGTGTACCATTATCATTATTTGCACAACCAGCTTTTACAGCTCTTAATGAAGAAATGGCCCACAAACTTGGCGTTTCTCTGGAAAGAGAAAGTATTAGAAAATTAGTGATTGAAGAAGCCCTTAAACAAAAGGAAGATCTTAAAAAGACTCAAAAGACACCTCATGTTTCTTAAAATGGATGCCTGCACACGTCACAGAGTGAATTATTTTGTCATCAATGTTCGATATGTTTGTGACAACAAAGAAATTGTTACCATGACACTGGCAGTAACAGATAGTAAAGCTCATCACACCAGCCAGTTTCTCCAGGCCTTAGTGGAAAACGTTCTGCAAGATTACGAACTCGAAAAAGAACAGGTTCTTGCTATTGTAACGGACAATGCTTCAAACATGATAAGTACAATTACACTGATGAATGAGTGTAATGAACAGCTAGAACATTTAGGATTCAGTATGTGTGAGATAGAGCCACACCGCTGTTCATGTAACTGAGGAACAAACAGATATTACAACAGAAGAACAGCAAAATGATACTTTAGGATTAGATGATCTTGTTGAAGCTGCTTCAAAACACTTTCATATTCATCCCATGCGCTGTGTTGTGCACACGCTGCAGCTGGCAATAAGAGATAGTTTGCAAGAGGGGCATGCTGGAAATCTGATTGGAAAAGTGAGGAAATTGGTTATTCCTGCCAGAACCCCTAAAATTGATTCCATCTTGAAGAGATGTGCTGGGAAAGGAGCAATTGTCAAAGCCAGTCGGTGGGGCAGCACTTATTTAATGATTGAGCGATAGCTTGAACTAAAACAGTTTCTTATAGCTATGGTGAACCCTCAGGTAACCCTAAATGAAGGACAAAGGACACAGGTGGCTGAATTGAAGCAATTGCTTTATCACCCATTTACCGTGACTAAAAAATTACAAGCTGAGAATTTAACTCCTGACATTTTCATAAGGGAGTGGAAGACCTTGCTATTTTGCCTGTCCCAAACAGGTGGTTTAATCGCAGATGGTATTTCTGCTTCAATGAAACGGAGAAAGACACACCTATTGGAAAATAGCAGCTGTTTATGTGGACCCCAGTCATCGTATACTGCTTGATGATCAACAGCTTACTAAAGGAAAAGAAGCTTTGAGAGGTAGCAGTTAGGATGAGTGGCTACAGGACTGCCAGGTGCAAGAGGACTGGGGTCCTGACAGTGCTACTGCTACCATATCTTCATCCTCATCAGATGAGTTTAACTTTGACAAGTATTTGGATGACATGGAGCAGGCAAAGCATTGCCGCAAGGAAAAAGATTTCACTCCGTCTCCTATAGCAGCAGATTGACCATATTTTAGCAAACTTTTTCACTTGCTCTCAAAGAAATAGAAAAATTCAACCATTCATCAAAACTGACTGTATATGAGACAATTCCTTAAAGGGAACCTGTCACCACTTTTTTGCCCTATAAGCTGCGGCCACCACCGCCGGGCTCTTATATACAACATTCTAACATGCTGTATAGAAGAGCCCAGGCCGCTGTGAGAACATAAAAAACAGTTTATAAATACTTACCTAACGGTGACGCGGTTGGCCATATGGGCGTCTCCATTGTCTGATGCCAGCGCCGCCTCTTTCGGACATCTTCGTCTTTCATCTTCTGAAGCCGCGGTGCATGACGCATCCGACATCATACACACTCGCCGGCATTCGGGTTCTGAGTAGGCGCACTTTGATCTGCCCTGAGCAGGGCAGATCAAAGTATTATAGTGCGCCTTCGCAGGACTCGTGAGTGTGTACGACGTAGACGCGTCATGCACGCAGGCTTTAGAAAGAGGACGAAGATGGCCGAAAGAGGAGGCACCCGCACCGGACAACAGAGACGCCCATATGGCCAACCGCGCAACCGTTAGGTAAGTGTTTTTTATGTTGTCACAGCGGCCTGGGCTCTTATATACAGCATGTTAGAATGCTGTATATAGGAGCCCGGTGGTGGTGGCCGCAGCTTATACACCAACAAACTGGTGACAGGTTCCCTTTAAAACCCGGAAATTGTTAGAGATGTTGCCCATGTGGTTACGGCTTTGCCTTCAACCGAAGTTAGTGAAGAGAGGTTGTTCTCTAGCCTTAAAATCAATAGGTCAAATTTGAGGCCATCTATGAAGGAGGCAATTCTATTTCTTAGAACAAATTCATAGACTGCACAAATGTTATTTAGTATGTTTTTGTTGAAAACTGTTTTTTGTCACTTACATAGTTTATTACATAGTGTGTATGCCTGTAATATATATATATATATATATTTGTAATCTAATGTAATCTATATTACATAGTGTATTACATATTTACAGCCTCACAGCCCCTCACCCCGGCCTCAAAGCCTCTCACCAAAGCCCCTCACCCCAGCCTCACATCCCCTCACCAAAGCCCTTCACCCCAGCCTCACAGCCCCCTCAAACCAGCCTCACAGCCTCTCACCCCAGCCTCACAGCCCCTCACCCCAGCCTCACAGCCCCTCACCCCAGCCTCACAGCCCCTCACCCCAGCCTCACAGCCCCTCAACCCAGCCTCACAGCCCCTCAACCCAGCCTCACAGCCCCTCAACCCAGCCTCACAGCCCCTCAACCCAGCCTCACAGCCCCTCAACCCAGCCTCACAGCCAGAGGCGTAACTACCGCGGTCGCAGCAGTCGCCATTGCAACCGGGCCTGGGAGGTTAGGGGCCTGGCGTCCGCCAGGCAGATCAGCATCCAGCTCCTGTCATTGAGAGAGGAGCTGCACTGATCTGTCACAGACCACGTGGCCGCAATATGACCCGGTGCTGTCGCCGACACCAGGCCCCCCTGCCTGGTGTCGGCGGCGGCACCAGGGCCCCCTGCCTGGTGTCAGCGGCTGCGGCGACTCCCCCGTCACCGCGCACAGTAATGATGAAGCATAGCGTGGCTGGTGTCGCGCTCTACATCATCATTCTCCCCCTGTGCCTGCGCGGTGACATCACTCCCGTGCGACTGCTGTGTTGAGTCCACATAGCGCTGGACGGGAGGACGCCGACCGCAGCACCGGGAGAACGAGGAAAGGGGAGGACGAGCAGCAGTGGAAGGAAGAGAGAGCGATAATTGTTTTTTTGTTTTTAATATAAATTAGTGAGTACACGGTGGCCAGAGGCTTGGGAAGGCTGCATTATACATGGAGGCCTGGAGAGGCTGCATTATACATGGAGGCCTGGGGAGGCTGCATTACTATACATGGAGGCCTGGGGAGGCTGCATTACTATACATGGAGGCCTGGGGAGGCTGCATTACTATACATGGAGGCCTGGGGAGGCTGCATTACTATACATGGAGGCCTGGGGAGGCTGCATTATTATACATGGAGGCCTGGAGAGGCTGCATTATTATACATGGAGGCCTGGAGAGGCTGCATTATTATACATGGAGGCCTGGAGAGGCTGCATTATTATACATGGAGGCCTGGAGAGGCTGCATTATTATACATGGAGGCCTGGAGAGGCTGCATTATACATGGAGGCCTGGAGAGGCTGCATTATACATGGAGGCCTGGAGAAGCTGCATTATACATAAAGGCTTGGAGAGGCTGCATTATACATGGAGGTCTGGGGAGGCTGCATTATTATACATGGAGGTCTGGGCAGGCTCAATTATTATACATGGAGGCCTGAAGAGGCTGCATTATACATGGAGGCCTGGAGAGGCTGCATTATACATGGAGGTCTGGGGAGGCTGCACTATTATACATGGAGGCCTGGGGGAGGCTGCATTATTATACATGGAGGCCTGGGGAGGCTGCATTATTATACATCGAGGCCTGGAGAGGCTGCATTATACATGGAGGTCTGGGGAGGCTGCATTATTATACATGGAGGTCTTGGGAGGCTGCATTATTATACATGGTGGCCTGGAGAGGCTGCATTATTATACATGGAGGTCTGGGGAGGCTGCATTATTATACATGGAGGTCTGGGGAGGCTGCATTATTATACATGGAGGCCTGGAGAGGCTGCATTATACATGGAGGCCTGGAGAGGCTGCATTATACATGGAGGCCTGGAGAGGCTGCATTATACATGGAGGCCTGGAGAGGCTGCATTATACATGGAGGTCTGGGGAGGCTGCATTATTATACCTGGAGAGGCTGGCTGCTACATTATACATGGGGGCCTGGAGAGGCTGGCTGCTATATTATACATGGAGGCCTGGGGAGGCTGGCTGTATTACTATACATGGAAACCTGGAGAAGCTGGATTCATTATTATACATAGAGGACTGGCGAGGCTGGCTGCATTATTATAGATGGAGGTCTGGGGAGGCTGGCTGCATTATTATACATGGAGGGCTGGCTGCATTATTATGCATGGAGGCCTGAGGAAGCTAGCTGCATTATTATACATGGAGGCCTGGGGAGGCTGGCTGCCATTTTATACATCGACGCCTGGGGAGGCTGGCTGTATTATACATGGAGGACTGGGGAGGCTGGATACATTATTATACATGGGGAACTGGGGAGGCTGGCTGCATTATTATAGATGGAGGTCTGGAGAGGATGGCTGCTATATTATACATGGAGGCCTGGCGAAGCTGGGTGCATTGTTATAAATGGAGGCCTGGAGAGGCTGGCTGCTACATTATACATGGAGGCCTGGAGAGGCTGGCTGCATTATTATATATGGAGGTCTGGGGGGGCTGCATAATACAAAATGAAGGACACCTTGTACATGGAATATAGGGGTGCATTATACATGGAGGAGTATGGGGCTGCATAATACAATATGAAGTTTTATGGGGTTGCATTATAATATATATAGAGGACTATAGGGGCTACATTATAATATATGGAGGACTATGGAGCCTTCCTTATACATGGACTATGGGGGTGCATTATATAACATTGGGGACTAGGTTGTGCAGTATAATATATGGAGTACTATGGGGTGAATTATAATATATGGAGAACTATGAGAAATTCATTATAATAATTGGAGGGCTACTTTATACATGGAGGACTATGGGGGTGCATTATAATATATGGAGGACTATGTGGCGCAGTATTATATATTGAGTACTATGGGGTGCATTATAATGCATGGAGAACTATGGGAAATGCATTATAACACATGGAGGACTATGGAAGTGTATTCTAATATATGAAGGGTTATGTGGGACCCTTTATACTATTTGGAAGGCTATGTTGGGGCCATTATTGTATTTGGAGAAATATATACAAGGGGGGACAAAGATACAATCGGGATGGGAACGTTTTGTGCTGAGGGAAAAAGGCTCTTTCCCTCAGCACCCAGCTTTCCCATGCTCTGATATGGGAAAGCTGGGTGCTGAGGGAAAGATGTATAGCAGAGCAAGGGGAAGCTGGGTGCCGAGGAGAAGATGGATATCAGAACATAGGAAAGCTGGGTGCTGATAAAGGGATTTCAGATCATGGGAAATCTGGGTGCTGTGGGTAAGAGCCAAGTGTCAGCATCATTATCCTGTACCCCGAGTGTCAGTGTATGTGGAGGGAGGGCCCAGGTCTGAACTTTGCACTTTGCATCAAACTCTAGTTATGCCACTGCTTACAGCCCCTCATCCCAGCCTCACATCCCATCCTCACAGCCCCTCACATCCCATCCTCACAGCCCCTCACATCACCTCCTCACAGCCCCTCACATCCCCTCACCACAGCCCCTCACATCCCCTCACCACAGCCCCTCACATCCCCTCACCACAGCCCCTCACATCCCCTCACCACAGCCCCTCTCCCCATCCGCACAGCCCCTCACATCCCATCCTCCCAGCCTCTCACATCCCATCCTCCCAGCCCCTCACATCCCATCCTCACAGCCCCTCACATCCCATCCTCACAGCCCCTCGCATCCCATCCTCACAGCCCCTCGCATCCCATCCTCACAGCCCCTCGCATCCCATCCTCACAGCCCCTCGCATCCCATCCTCACAGCCCCTCGCATCCCATCCTCACAGCCCCTCGCATCCCATCCTCACAGCCCCTCGCATCCCATCCACACAGCCCCTCGCATCCCATCCTCACAGCCCCTCGCATCCCATCCACACAGCCCCTCGCATCCCATCCTCACAGCCCCTCGCATCCCATCCTCACAGCCCCTCGCATCCCATCCTCACAGCCCCTCGCATCCCATCCTCACAGCCCCTCGCATCCCATCCTCACAGCCCCTCGCATCCCATCCTCACAGCCCCTCGCATCCCATCCTCACAGCCCCTCGCATCCCATCCTCACAGCCCCTCGCATCCCATCCTCACAGCCCCTCGCATCCCATCCTCACAGCCCCTCGCATCCCATCCTCACAGCCCCTCGCATCCCATCCTCACAGCCCCTCGCATCCCATCCTCACAGCCCCTCGCATCCCATCCTCACAGCCCCTCGCATCCCATCCTCACAGCCCCTCGCATCCCATCCTCACAGCCCCTCGCATCCCATCCTCACAGCCCCTCGCATCCCATCCTCACAGCCCCTCGCATCCCATCCTCACAGCCCCTCGCATCCCATCCTCACAGCCCCTCGCATCCCATCCTCACAGCCCCTCGCATCCCATCCTCACAGCCCCTCGCATCCCATCCTCACAGCCCCTCGCATCCCATCCTCACAGCCCCTCGCATCCCATCCTCACAGCCCCTCGCATCCCATCCTCACAGCCCCTCGCATCCCATCCTCACAGCCCCTCGCATCCCATCCTCACAGCCCCTCGCATCCCATCCTCACAGCCCCTCGCATCCCATCCTCACAGCCCCTCGCATCCCATCCTCACAGCCCCTCGCATCCCATCCTCACAGCCCCTCGCATCCCATCCTCACAGCCCCTCGCATCCCATCCTCACAGCCCCTCGCATCCCATCCTCACAGCCCCTCGCATCCCATCCTCACAGCCCCTCGCATCCCATCCTCACAGCCCCTCGCATCCCATCCTCACAGCCCCTCGCATCCCATCCTCACAGCCCCTCGCATCCCATCCTCACAGCCCCTCGCATCCCATCCTCACAGCCCCTCGCATCCCATCCTCACAGCCCCTCGCATCCCATCCTCACAGCCCCTCGCATCCCATCCTCACAGCCCCTCGCATCCCATCCTCACAGCCCCCCGCATCCCATCCTCACAGCCCCCCGCATCCCATCCTCACAGCCCCCCGCATCCCATCCTCACAGCCCCTCGCATCCCATCCTCACAGCCCCTCGCATCCCATCCTCACAGCCCCTCGCATCCCATCCTCACAGCCCCTCAACATCCCCTCCTCACAGCCCCTCCTCACAGCCCCTCCTCACAGCCCCTCCTCACAGCCCCTCACATCCCCTCCTCACAGCCCCTCACATCCCCTCCTCACAGCCCCTCACATCCCCTCCTCACAGCCCCTCACATCCCCTCCTCACAGCCCCTCACATCCCCTCCTCACAGCCCCTCACATCCCCTCCTCACAGCCCCTCACATCCCCTCCTCACAGCCCCTCACATCCCCTCCTCACAGCCCCTCACATCCCCTCCTCACAGCCCCTCACATCCCCTCCTCACAGCCCCTCACATCCCCTCCTCACAGCCCCTCACATCCCCTCCTCACAGCCCCTCACATCCCCTCCTCACAGCCCCTCACATCCCCTCCTCACAGCCCCTCACATCCCCTCCTCACAGCCCCTCACATCCCCTCCTCACAGCCCCTCACATCCCCTCCTCACAGCCCCTCACATCCCATCCTCACAGCCCCTCACATCCCATCCTCACAGCCCCTCACATCCCATCCTCACAAACCCTCACATCCCATCCTCACAGCCCCTCACATTCCATCCTCACATCCCCTCTCCCCATCCTCACAGCCCCTCACATCCCCTCTCCCCATCCTCACAGCCCCTCACATCCCATCCTCACAGCCCCTCACATCCCATCCTCACAGCCCCTCACATCCCATCCTCACAGCCCCTCACATCCCATCCTCACAGCCCCTCACATCCCATCCTCACAGCCCCTCACATCCCATCCTCACAGCCCCTCACATCCCATCCTCACAGCCCCTCAACATCCCCTCCTCACAGCCCCTCACATCCCCTCCTCACAGCCCCTCACATCCCCTCCTCACAGCCCCTCACATCCCCTCCTCACAGCCCCTCACATCCCCTCCTCACAGCCCCTCACATCCCCTCCTCACAGCCCCTCACATCCCCTCCTCACAGCCCCTCACATCCCCTCCTCACAGCCCCTCACATCCCCTCCTCACAGCCCCTCACATCCCCTCCTCACAGCCCCTCACATCCCATCCTCACAGCCCCTCACATCCCATCCTCACAGCCCCTCACATCCCATCCTCACAGCCCTTCACATCCCATCCTCACAGCCCTTCACATCCCATCCTCACAAACCCTCACATCCCATCCTCACAGCCCCTCACATTCCATCCTCACATCCCCTCTCCCCATCCTCACAGCCCCTCACATCCCCTCTCCCCATCCTCACAGCCCCTCACATCCCATCCTCACAGCCCCTCACATCCCATCCTCACAGCCCCTCACATCCCATCCTCACAGCCCCTCACATCCCATCCTCACAGCCCCTCACATCCCATCCTCACAGCCCCTCACATCCCATCCTCACAGCCCCTCACATCCCATCCTCACAGCCCCTCACATCCCATCCTCACAGCCCCTCAACATCCCCTCCTCACAGCCCCTCACATCCCCTCCTCACAGCCCCTCACATCCCCTCCTCACAGCCCCTCACATCCCCTCCTCACAGCCCCTCACATCCCCTCCTCACAGCCCCTCACCACAGCCCCTCTCCCCATCTGCACAGCCCCTCGCATCCCATCCTCACAGCCCCTCGCATCCCATCCTCACAGCCCCTCGCATCCCATCCTCACAGACCCTCGCATCCCATCCTCACAGACCCTCGCATCCCATCCTCACAGACCCTCGCATCCCATCCTCACAGCCCCTCGCATCCCATCCTCACAGCCCCTCGCATCCCATCCTCACAGCCCCTCGCATCCCATCCTCACAGCCCCTCGCATCCCATCCTCACAGCCCCTCGCATCCCATCCTCACAGCCCCTCGCATCCCATCCTCACAGCCCCTCGCATCCCATCCTCACAGCCCCTCGCATCCCATCCTCACAGCCCCAACCATCCCATCCTCACAGCCCCTCGCATCCCATCCTCACAGCCCCTCGCATCCCATCCTCACAGCCCCTCGCATCCCATCCTCACAGCCCCTCGCATCCCATCCTCACAGCCCCTCGCATCCCATCCTCACAGCCCCTCGCATCCCATCCATCCTCACAGCCCCTCACATCCCATCCATCCTCACAGCCCCTCACATCCCATCCATCCTCACAGCCCCTCACATCCCATCCATCCTCACAGCCCCTCACATCCCATCCATCCTCACAGCCCCTCACATCCCATCCATCCTCACAGCCCCTCACATCCCATCCTCACAAACCCTCACATCCCATCCTCACAGCCCCTCACATTCCATCCTCACAGCCCCTCTCCCCATCCTCACAGCCCCTCACATCCCATCCTCACAGCCCCTCACATCCCATCCTCACAGCCCCTCACATCCCATCCTCACATCCCATCCTCACATCCCATCCTCACATCCCCTCTCCCCTTCCTCACATAGCCCTTCTCCTCAGCCTCACACAGACCTTCTCTTCAGCCTCACAGAGCCCTTCTCCTCAGCCTCACAGAGCCCTTCTCCTCAGCCTCACAGAGCCCTTCTCCTCAGCCTCACACAGCCCTTCTCCTCAGCCTCACACAGCCCTTCTCCTCAGCCTCACACAGCCCTTCTCCTCAGCCTCACACAGCCCTTCTCCTCAGCCTCACAGAGCCCTTCTCCTCAGCCTCACACAGCCCTTCTCCTCAGCCTCACACAGCCCTTCTCCTCAGCCTCACACAGCCCTTCCCCTCAACCCGCTCCTCTTCACTGTGATCTCAGTCTCCAGTGTCCATGTCCACAGCACTGTGCTTCCTTGGACTCCGCCTACTTCCTGTGACGTCACCCCTCCCGGCGGCAGCTTCTCTACGAGACTATTCCAGAGCGGAAAGCAGCAGCAGCAGCAACACGTGACGAAGACGGGACACCGGAGAGAGATCAGGGTACAGGGCATACATGGGGTGCGGGCTGTATATGGGGGATACATGGGGTGCAGGCTGTATATGGGGGATACATGGGGTGTGGCTGTATATGGGCGTGCTGGAGGTATATGGGGGATACTCGGGGTGCGGGCTGTATATGGGGGATACACGGGGTGCGGGCTGTTTATGGGGGGTATATGGGGTGTGGGTTGTATATGGGGTGCGGCCTTTATATGGGGGCATATGGGGTGTGGGTTGTACATGGTGTGAGGGCTTTATATGGTGGTGTATGGGGTGTGGGTTGTATATGGTGTGAGGGCTTTATATGGTGGTGTATGGGGTGTGGGTTGTATATGGTGTGAGGGCTTTATATGGTGGTGTGTGGGCTGTATAGGGGGGTATATGGGGTGCGGGCTGTATAGGGGGTATATGGGGTGCGGGCTTTATAGGGGGGGTATATGGGGAGTGGGTTTTATATGGTGTGAGGACTTTATATGGTGGTATATGGGGTGTGGTCTGTATAGGGGGGTATATGAGGTGCAGGCTGTATAGGGGGGTCTATGGGGTGTGGGCTGTATAGGGGGGTCTATGGGGTGTGGGCTGTATAGGGGGGTCTATGGGGTGTGGGCTATATAGGGGGGTCTATGGGGTGTGGGCTGTATAGGGGGGTATATGGGGTGTGGGCTGTATAGGGGGTATATGGGGTGTGGGCTATATTCTGGGGTGCAGACTGTTGTATTACATTTTTGTTTGGGTGGGAGGATCGGTGGCAAAATATATCTCATGACTTCTTCCCTGATCTTTTCTTACCTTACCAACGCCCCTGACAACCCCTATGGTAAATGTATTGGCTCTTGTCCACTTGCGATTTCCATGTACGAGTGCGATCCGATAAAAAGTCGGATCGCACTCGCACCAGTGTTAAACTATGAGACAGTGTCCTCGTGCTTAATTTTCTCCGGCACGAATCGTGCTTTCGGTGCAATTGCAGCATGCTGCGTTTTGCACCGAGTCTCGGCTCACGCGTGTGTCAAATCGCACTGCACTCGCATGTTATGCGAGTGCAGTGCACGGAGAGACAGATAACGGAGGAGATGGGAGAAAGTGCTCCCTCCATCTTCTCCGCTCCTGTGATGCGATCGCATTACAGTCGCATGACCCTCGGCTGACACCCGCAGCAGAGGGTCATTAGCATATTGTTTCCGATGCTGTCGCATCGGAAGTGGTGTGCAAGTGGACAAGAGCCCTAAGTGGTATAAACGGTACTGGATCTCGGCTCTCACATCTCATATTGGTCTGCAAATATTTTAATATGTCATGTGCATCATGTTCAATTTATACAATAAAAAGGGACAGGAGTCATGGGAAGTGACATTGCATTGTAATAGGATTCCTGTGACTGTTATTTTCTTATTGTGTCTGGGAATTAGATTTCCTTGAAGTTCCACATCACAATCCAGAGGTGCAGAGAGAACATCAACAGGAAAAGCCATAAAATGCAGTTATCCTGATCCCTCCCCTGGAGGCGACTTTACTGGATGGGGGATGAGCAACAAAGGATGGGACAGGTCTTTACAAACAAATGGAAGACTTATTACTGCCTCCCTCCCCCATACCCCTACTCACAAGGATAGTGTGAGAAAACATATGGACACACGGAGGGTGGTTGTAACCCAAAATGAAAACCAGTAGAAAAATCTAATACTGGTTGTCGGCCGTAGCGCCCCTTGTGGGTAGGGACTGGAGTTGGATGCGAGACGAGTATGCAGTCTAGTGTGGCAGATATGAGAGCGTCGCTACTGCCTGTTCCTGGGAGGACGTGGAACTGCATAGGGACTGGATTGACTCTCACAGACGGCTCCGTTGTGCTAGGCTGGGCAGTGGCAGGAGGACAGGGAGCATCCACAATAATAACAGCTGAGGTGAACTTAGAGGAAATGCGGGTGTTGGTGTTTGATACTAATGAAGCGTACTATGAGATGTGCCCGCTACTTCTCGTGTAAAGTTGCCTTCCAGAAACTGTGTAGTAAAGAACTGTTGTGTAAAGGCCACTTTACACAATGCGATATCGGTACCGATATCGCTAGTGTGGGTACCCGCCCCCATCTGTTGTGCGAAACGGGCAAATCGCTGCCCGTGGCGCACAACATCGCCCAGAGCAGTCACACATACTTGCCTTCCCTGCGACGTCGCTGTGACCGGCGAACCGCCTCCTTTCTAAGGGGGCGGTCCGTGCGGCGTCACTGAACCGCCGCCCAATAGCAGCGGAGGGGCGGAGATGAGCGGGATGTAACATCCCGCCCACCTCCTTCCTTCCGCATTGTGGCCGGGAGGCAGGTAGGGGAGCTTCCTCGTTACTGCGGCGTCACACGCAGCGTTGTGTGCTTCCGCAGCAACGAAGAACAACTTCGTTACTGCTGCAGTAACGATAATCGAGAATGGACCCCCATGTCACCGATGTGCGATTTTGCACTTTTTTGCGACGATGCAAAATCGCTCATAGGTGTCACACGCAACGGCATCGCTAATGCGGCCGGATGTGCGTCACGAATTCCGTGACCCCAACGACTTAGCATTAGCGATGTCGTAGTGTGTAAAGCCCCCTTAAGGCTCAGCACACACGGCGAATAATACGGAGAGAGTGGAATGTGATAAAAATCGCATTCCACTCGGACCAATATTACTCTATGGGGCCAGTGCAATTCTTACATCAGTTGGCAATGGAGGAGATGGGGAGATAAATCCCTCCCCTCTGCAGCACTGGCTCTCCCCTCTGCAGCTGTGGTCTGATCACACGATCGGACTACAGTCACATGACACTCAGCTCCCACTAGGGTGCGAGCGTGAGCCGAGTGTCATGCAAGGACTCTCAGTAATCACTGTGTGGCCTCAGCCTAAGGCCTAAGCCACACGGCGAGAAAATCGGTGCGAGTGGAGTGCGATAAAACATCGCATTCCCCTCGAACCAATTCTAACCTGTGTGTCAGCACACATGAGCGATTATTTTCTCAGCCATAATCGGACCGAGAAAACAATCGCAGCATGCTGCGATTGTAAGCAGAGACTCTTTCTCTCGCACCTATTCAAGTGAATGGGGCTAGAGAAAAATCGCACTTCACTCGCGGTACACCGGTGTATTGCCAGTGCAGTGCGAGAATGGCAATAGCCGACTACGGAGGAGAGAGGGATAGAAATCCCTCCCTCCCCTCCTGAGAGCCAGCCCGCCCCCCGCAGCTGAGGTCTGCTCGCAGGGTCGGACCTCAGATGTAGGCACACTCGTATGACACTCGGCTCCTGCTGTGCTGCCAGCACAAGCCGAGTCTCATGCGAGCATCGCAGTAGTGCCCCGTGTGGCCCCAGCCTAATAAGAACTCAGTCTCAGTTTCCTCCACGATTCGGTCCTGGCCTGCCCAAGACAGTGGCAAGAAGCGTCCCTCCTGAGAGGAATGAACAGCACCGCACCTCTCCACACACCCAGCCAGGACCACAACAGTTTTCCTCTGAAGTGGGGCCAGGTCGCCTATGGGAAGGAAGCCTTTGCCTGTGACTACCGCCTACTGGCCCTAGTTCACATTATCACAGTAGGGGCTGGGGCACAGACAGCACTGGGAGATCATAGACATCACAAGAGCACACAGCACTGGGGGTGGCACACAGCACTGTGGGGGAAGGCATGTTCAGGATGTTGGGACGGGAGCCCAACATGTGCTAACCCTGCCCACAAAGTAAGTTCTCAGCGTGAGGACCTAAATGTTTGCCCACGCAGCGTTCATTAATGAATGCTGCGTGCGCATCCTCGCAGTGTACATGGGGATTTAAAGGGATGGCATCCAGCATGTTGCGGCTGCCTGCCTGAGCGCTTCGGTCCCCAGCAATCTGCCTGGGGGCTACAGAAAAGGTCCCCACCCCTGGCTTAGACCATACTGAGCTGCAAATATAAATAAAAAAGGAACAGATCTGTCTAACAGCAAATTAATAGCACTTAAAAAAATGTTTCGGACACCATTAAACAAGATAATACTATATACCCAAAAACTACAACATTTCCAAACAAAACCATTCACATTTGATAAAAAAAAATGTTAGGGTATCTGAAACGTCAAGACAAAATAATGAAAGACATCACTTTGTCATAATGTGGTACATTTATCGGACCCTGCTCCAGAGACGCCTGCTTCTACCACTAGTTGCCGCTGTACTGACTCTCAGGGCAGCACTGGTGATATAGGAGGTGGTGATGTTTTTTGCAATTGGCGGCTCAGTTGCCACACGAGAGTCTAATAAAAGCATCCATCTAGAACATTCCAGAACAGTTTTCCTTCTGTTTGTGACTTTTTTACATTTATTATTTTCACAGTTTTGAAATCGAGGCAAATATCCGAGGAAGATTCATCTTGAAGCCTTAATGGAGAAAGGAGAAAGGTGTGTGTGGGGAGATGAACGGCGCAAAGAGGAGGATCCTACAGGTAATCGCTCCGGCAAGGAGTAATGACTAGTGATGGCCGGACCCGCAGATACCCGGGATCGGCAGATGCAACCAGGTCTATAGGGACCTGAATCAGGCGCTTTAAAATGGTGATAGAAGAGAAAGGGGGATTAGAGCAAGCACACTATACTTACCAGTCTCCCACATGGCTGTAACGCTACTTCCAGGGCCGCTCATTATCCTTCATACATATGCACTGCTTACCTCGTCCACTGGTTGTCCCGGTGTTTGTGATTGGTTGCAGTCATACTGCGCCCCCCACCCTGTGTGACCGCATGTCTGACTGCTTTCAATCACAGATGCTGTGTGAGTGCCTAGATTAGTGTAAAAATAAATAAATAAAATTGGCTTAGGGTCCCCCCATATTAGGATACGTAGCACAGATAAAGCATACGGCTGCAGCACCCAGCTGTGTGCTTATCTTGGCTTTGTAACAAAATAAGAAGGACCGCATGCGGCTTTTTATAATTAAATAAATATTTTCTAAAAATCGGCATGCGGTCCCCCTCAATTTTGATATCCAGCCATGATATAGCCGACAGCTGGGAGCTGGTATTCTCAGGCTGGACCTCCAGCCTAAAAATAACAGTTTGCAGCCATCCAGGATTGTCGCATCCTTTCGAGGAGCAATCCCAGCACCTTACCCAACTCATCCCAATTGCCCTGGTGTGGTGGCAATTGGGGTAATAAGGGTTTAATGACAGCTCAGCTGCTGCTAAGCCCTAGAGGCATCTATGTGACTCTCCTCCCATTACTAATGTGTAAGTGAAAAGGAATAAACACAAAACACCAAAAAATTATTTATTTGAAATAAAATACAAAAAATACACCCTCTTTCACAATTTATTAACCCCCAAAACACCCTGTTCTGAAGTAATCCACACAATATCCCACAAGGAACATGACCACACACTGTGGGCTTTAGGCAAAGACTGAGTTGCAACAATGAACAGTGACATCACTCAAATTATTTGCGGTCACAGCTGGAGGTTCCCACTGTATCTCAGTGCCGTTATACCTGATATAGCAAAATCCTGCTGGTTAGTTCACTTAAAAAAAAAAAAAAAAACCTAAAACAGTTTTAAGGTACCGTATTTTTCGGCCTATAAGACGCACTTTTTTCCCCCCAAATGTTTGGGGAAAGTGGGGGGTGCATTTTATAGTCTAAATGTAGGGCTGCGGGGAATGAGGGTGGAGCGGGTCATCGGGGGCACGAGCAGGCTGTAGCAGCCTGCCATGACCATGTGGGCCCGCTCATTACATATGCATGCTCATCCCCCCGCCCATCTCAGCGCTGAAGCCGACGCTGACAGGTGGGCGGGGACGCGCGCATAGTAAAGAGCCGGTCCGCATGATCACCCCTGGCAACTACAGCCTGGAGTGATCATGTGTGGCTGTATTCACTGCTCCCCGCGCGTCATTATCAGCGCGGGGTGCAGTGAATCAGTAAACTCACCCGTCACCGTTCCCCTACAGCTTCGTGATGTCTTCCTTTCTGTGCCGGTCACCTGATCTTTGTAGAGAGCGGTGAGCACAGCGATGACGTCATCGCTGTGCACGCCGCTAGTGTCCACACAGATCAGCTGACCGGCACAGACAGGAAGACATCGCGATGCTGCAGGGGAATGGCACCACACAAGTCAGAGACACTGCTGCTGTGACAGAAAGGAAGATGATCGATGTTGCAGGGAGTGAGGAAAGGTGATTATAAACGTTTATTTTTTTTTCTCTGTGCCATAGGATACAGGCCATATACCAGGATGGGGGTATATTATGAGCAGGATGCTGGTATATGAGCACAATGGGGGCATATAGCAGGAGGGGGGTATATGAGCAGGATGACTGGGGGTATATGAGCAGGATCGATGCGGGTATAGGAGCAGGATGCGGGTATAGGAGCAGGATGCGGGTATAGGAGCAGGATGCGGGTATAGGAGCAGGATGCGGGTATAGGAGCAGGATGCGGGTATAGGAGCAGTATCATATACAAGGCAGGAGGATCATTACCAGGATGGGGTACCTTAGAGAATTTGGGGACATTACCTACATAACAGTGTCAGCAGCAGATCTTCGTCCCATAACACTGTGTCATGACCACATTTTTTGCTTAAAATTTTATTTTCCTCCTCTAAAACCAGGGTGTGTCTTATAGTCCGGTGCGTCTTATAGTCCGAAAAATACGGTATTTGTCTCATAGTTTGTCACGGCATGACTTCACCTGTTGCGCCTGGTCCAAGAATTCACCTTGCGAGCTGCTTAGCACAGGGAGAACATCAAATTAACGCTACAATGCAGGGCCCTGGCGCTAGGGAGAGGGGAATGGGGTCACCTCCCAGCATTTACGTGAGGCTGATACCTGCACTCCCTAACGTCTCTAGACAAGTCTTTCCCTCCACATGATGATCACGTGCTTAAGCTCTCGCTGACTCTGAAATCATCCTGACAAGTGAAGGCCAATAAGACGCTAGTCTTGTCACTGCAATTAGACAACATGAGGTAAGGCTGCTTTACACGCTGCGATCTCGCTAGCGAGATGGCTAGCGTGCGTACCTGCCCCCATCGGTTGTGCGTCACGGGCAAATCTCTGCCCGTGGCGCGCAACATCGCTCGGACCCGTCACACATACTTACCTGCCTAGCAACGTCGCTGTGACCGGCAAACCACCTCCTTTCTAAGGACCTCCTTCACTAAGCGACCGCCCAATCAAAGCGGGGGGCGGAGATAAGCGGGACGAACATCCCGCTCACCTCCTTCCTCATTGCTGGCGGGACGCAGGTAAGGTGAGGTTCCTCATTCCTGCGGTGTCACAATAGCGATGTGTGCTGCCGCAGGAACGACGAACAACATCGTACCTGCAGTAGCAACGATAATTGGGAATAGGGGAGCATGTCAACGATTAGCGATTTTGAACGATGTTGCGACCTTTTCCGATCGCACGTAGGTGTCACACGCATTGACATCGCTAACGAGGCTGGATGTGCGTCACGAATTCCGTTACCCCAACGACATCGCTTTAGCGATGTCACTGCGTGTAAAGCGGCCTGTAGGAAAGACAAACAGGAGGAAAGACACAACAAATAACACTGCAGCCGGGAACTTCAGCTGCAACTGAAGTGACACCTCAGCTTTCTTCAGGAACTGGCTCCTTCCAAGTGGACAGTATAGGTATGAGCTATAGCCGACATAGGAAGGCGTGAGGAAGAAGATTTTTATAGCAGAAGGGAGTGGTTGCAGTTGAGATTACAAATACCTGTTAGATCACTGTAGCATACAAGTGAACCTTAACCTTTTCACTGCCTGAAGGAAATTAAATACACTCCAACTCTGCAAATGACAAGCAGACAGAAGCAGATCTGCGATCAACAACACACTGTGACCTTCTGATCCCAGATCCCCTCTGAGGTCACATCAGGTTGTGGCACACTCATGACATAGTCACAGCCAGGACTAGATTATAAGAGAAAGCAGAAAATTCCCTGCGTTTATCCATCCTTATGTGTGCTGCAATGCAATCGCTTCCTAATACATGAACATGTGGCTCCTCCACCCTGCACTGTGCAACTTGAGGTAGTCACCGAGGCGGTGCAAGGAGCTGTAACAGGCACTGCTCAGAGAGAGATGTCTGATACAAGGGGCTGCTGATAAGTCTTTGGCTTTGTGATCTTTTTTTGTTTCCATGGCAACGAATGTTACATCACATGAAAGCCTTATGTGTGTAATATGTTTTCAAACTTTTGTGTTTGTTGCTTATGGCAACAGTGTTCTACGCACGCGGAGTTTAATGCGTTATTCACAGCAACTGAGAGCAGAGGAGTGGTAAAATTCTTGTTTCTGCAAAGGAAGTCCGCGAAGGATATTCATGGTGATATGTCGCAGACATTGGGGGATCAATGCCCTTCATATTCCACAGTTAAGAATTGGGTTGCCAAATTTAAAATGGGCCACTTCAGCACCAATGATGAGAAACGTCCTGCACAACTGAGAGTGGTTGTTGTTTTTGTTTTTGTTGTTGTTTTTGGAGATCGTCGATGCTGTACTCAACCTCATACTGGAGAATCCACAAATTTCAGGTAAAGTTACAGCAGACATCATGGAGATTTTCCGTGAACATGTTTGTGTCACTCATTATCCATGACCATTTGGACATAAAGCTATTAAAAACTTCCTGGATCGACTGGTCACTATGGATGAGACCTGGATTTATTTGTATGACCCTGAAAACAAGGAGAAGTCAAAAGAGTGGAGGCACAGTGGTTCTCCTTGTCCAAAGAAGTTTAGGCTGCAAAAATCAGCCACTAAGGTGATGGCATCTGTGTTCTGGGATAAGGAGGGTGTGCTGCTAGTGGACAACCTTCAAAAGGTGTCCACCATCAATGCAAGGAATTACATTGAACTTTTGGACCAACTGAAAGCAGCTCTGAAGGCCAAAAGGCGTGGCAAGCTGTCCAAAGGAATCTTGTTCCTGCAAGATAATGCCTCCGCTCACACTGCACAAGCGACCACGGCAAAACTGACAGAGCTGGGCTTCCAGCTGGTTAACCACCCACCTTATTCACCAGATCTAGCTCCCTCCGACTATCATTTGTTTCCAAACCTGAAGAAACACCTCAAGGTACCAAATTTCACACCATTTCTGATGCCACTGCTACGGATGCCTGGTTTGAGGCACAACCGAAATCCTTCTTTTTGCTAGGCTTACAGAACCAGGAATACCGATGTAAGAAGTGTGTTGACATTAGTGGAGAGTATTTGAAATAAATGTAAAGTTTCATCATCCAATCTCGTTTCTTTCTGGGTAAAGCCAAAGACTTATCAGCAGCCCCTCTACTGTCCCTGAAGATTGAAAGCGACCGGCTGCAGGGAGAATATAACTGATGATATAACAAGTTTATTGAGGCTCATTAACTTTCATTTTGATGTATACTGATGGTTTTTCTGTTCTCTTATGCGGTTTCATATTGCAGAACATGCTCTATTTACACAAAGGGATACGTTGCTAACAATGATTATTTTTACGCACATATAAAATATTCGATCACTTTGAGTTATTAATAATATTGTTACATACAATTTCTATGACATTTTCTACTTTCTTATATTTGTAATTTTCATATTTAGATTACTTAAATTTTTAAGTTTATTTTGTTTAAAAATGAAATCTGGTTTCTTCTTGGCAGATGACTGTACCAGCACCTCCGAAGGACATCTGATATCTTCATATTGTAAAGCAGATAATTGTAGCAACACACAAGATACATATGAAGAGCATGTAAACATCTCAAATATACTCTCAGTCCATCAAAGGAAAGAACTATCTCCTAATCCACCACAGACTGTTAAGCAAAACAATAGTGTCAGAAATGTGAAAGATCAAAGAGCGCACACAAGGTTGAAAACAATTTCATGCTCCGAATGTGAGAAATGTTTTACAGATAAAAAGATATTTGCTTATCATTGGAGAAATCACATAGGAGTGAAGGCATTTTCATGCTCAGAATGTGGGAAATGTTTTATTGGCAAATCTCATCTTCATAGACATGAGAGAATTCACACAGGGGAGAAGCCATTTGCATGTTCAGAATGTGGGAAATGTTTTAATAGCAAATCTAATCTTCTTAAACATGAGAGAATTCACACAGGGGAGAAGCCATTTTCATGTTCAGAATGTGGGAAATGTTTTACAGATAGATGTTCTTTTGTTACACATGAGAGAATTCACATAGGGGAGAAGCCATTTTCATGTTCAGAATGTGGGAAATGTTTTAATATCAAATCTAATCTTCTTAAACATGAGAGAATTCACACAGGGGAGAAGCCATTTTCATGTTCAGAATGTGGGAAATGTTTTAATAGCAAATCTTATCTTCTTACACATGAGAGATTTCACACAGGGAAGAAGCCATTTTCATGTTCAGAATGTGGGAAATGTTTCACAGATAGACCTTCTCTTCTTAGACATGAGAGAATTCACACAGGGGTGAAGCCATTTTCATGCTCAGAATGTGGGAAATGTTTTACAGATAGACCTTCTCTTCTTAGACATGAGAGAATTCACACAGGGGAGAAGCCATTTTCATGTTCAGAATGTGGGAAATGTTTTACAGGTAGGCCTTCTCTTCTTAGACATGAGAGAATTCACACAGGGGAGAAGCCATTTTCATGTTCAGAATGTGGGAAATGTTTTAATATCAAATCTCATCTTCTTAAACATGAGCAAATTCACACAGGGGAGAGGCCATTTTCATGTTCAGAATGTGGGAAATGTTTTATGACGAAATTTTCTGTTCTTAGACATGAGAGAATTCACACAGGGGAGAAGCCATTTTCATATTCAGAATGTGGGAAATGTTTTAATATCAAATCTCATCTTCTTAAACATGAGCAAATTCACACTGAGGAGAAGCCATTTTCATGTTCAGAATGTGGTAAATGTTTTATGACAAAATTTTCTGTTCTTAGACATGAGAGAATTCACACAGGGGAGAAGCCATTTTCATGTTCAGAATGTGGGAAATGTTTTAATATCAAATCTAATCTTCTTAAACATGAGAGAATTCACACAGGGGAGAAGCCATTTTCATGCTCAGAATGTGGGAAATGTTTTAATAGCAAATCTCATCTTCTTAAACATGAGAGAATTCACACAGGGGTGAAGCCATTTTCATGCTCAGAATGTGGGAAATGTTTTACAGAAAGATCTTCTCTTCTTAGACATGAGAGAATTCACACAGGGGAGAAGCCATTTTCATGCTCAGAATGTGGGAAATGTTTTAATATCAAACGTAACCTTCGTACACATGAGAAAATTCACACAGAAAAGTAATTTTCATGTTCAGAATGTGGGAAATGTTTTATTAGGAAATTATACCTTGTTAGACATCAAAGAACTCACACTGGGAAGAAGCTATTTTAAGCCCTTGGTGACTAAACCATTTTTTTTTTGTTTTCTGACAATGGTTTTTATTATCTGCAGTGTTCAATTTTATGTTAGTCATACATTTAAGTTACTATGTTTGACTTTTATGTTTAAACCAGGGGCTGGGATTATTTGTAAATTTCTACTAACCTTCGACAGCAGCACAAAATTAGCAATGAGAAAATTACCCTCCTATATTTGATCAAGCAATTAATTAAAGGGAACCTATCAGGTCCCATATGCCTTGTAACCTACAACCAGGGTGATGTGTGGCCTAGAAATCCCTTCCTACCCATCCCTGTATTGTAATTTTGTGTAAAATTAATTTGTAAAAAAAAAAAAGTTTTATAAGTTGCATGTTCCATATGTAAATGAGCAGAATGACTAGTCCCGTGGGCATTGTTTCACCCCGTCTTTTTTGCCCTCTTTCTGTGGTAACACGCCCCTGTAGGCACAATACCATGGATTTACATGAGCGACATCACCATGAGCTCCTGAAAATCGTGCGCACTTCTTATTTGCGCAGCTTTCTTATCCGGGTGTACGCTTGTCGGATTCACAAGCGCACTGCGCGTGATCTGAAGCCTGCTCTTCAGACCATGCACAAATAGAACAAACAGAGCAGTGTATATGGATTTCATCGAAGATGATATGCAACAACTTCAATAAACATATGCATAAAGGAGAAACAGAAGTCTTTTAATTTGCCTGAATAGCCCTTTACCCCATGATCACAAAATCAGCAATCATATGCACTAGTGCACCTGAAAATTATTTTAATTGGTCAGACACAAGAAATAACAGGGGTATAGACAATCATAAAACATTAAGAAAAGGTTTTTAGACAAGGAGAGGCGAATAGATTCCCCATGTGGGGCCGCATGCAAAAGGTATAGAGGTATAGGAGATATACTAGCTCCCCACAATGGTACATGCTGACCAATAAGGTAAGATTCAATATACAGCCAGCTTACCCCCAAAGGGGTGATACACTGAACAGAAACACAGAGTTTAAATATCAGTAAAACAGAGGGTGCATACATAATCACCACAGCACAAGAACCAAGAAGGGGCTTACCAGAGTGGATGAGAACACATGCGGGCACACATGGGGAACAGTCCCAACACGTGTTTCGTGTAATGACTTCCTCGGGGGACCGTGGACAACAAGGGGAGATGTGAGTATTATATCTGCAGCACCTGTCGCGGTTCCATGGGGCAGGGATGCACGGCACCGGTGTGGGCGGCTACTCCAGCATCGCCTGGGCTAGGGAAACTCCCTTAGTGACGTCAATGTTACCCAGGGAACGCTGAGAGGAGAGCCGCACCCACTGCGCATGCGCAATCCCGCAACCAGGGAGCACGACTGCAGATGCCATGTCATATACTGGCAAGAGTAAAGGCAAGTCGTACAGTTTATACAAAACAGGCTAAGAGCATCATAAAAAATAGGAATAATTAACACTTCATTGTAGTTATAGTATCGCAGCAATAGCTGAAATTACACATATGAAGTAGATCACCATATCATAATATAAGTTAATAATACAACTGTAGAGTGATAGAATAAGTTCATACTCAGTGATGATCATATATAGAAGCTTTTTTACTTCTTTTCCTTTCTATCTTTCTCTCTTTTTTTACTGAGCAGTAGGACAATGGTTTTAGGTATGACATAGGGGTCATCAGGCAAGGACACAAAATAGGAAAGACGAGGTAAACTGTGAAAAAAACAAATACAGGGGAAAAATTTTAATTTATAAAAGGAAAAAATAAAAATGATTAAAAAGACTCGAAAAAAGCGACCGACACATAGATCACACAACCAACATAGAGCCCATTAAAGCCAATAAATCGCAGAAGAGACATGCTGGATCATAAGAAAGACGCAAAAGTCTGTCTCTCATTCAATCCACTGGGTACCACTGTGTCGAGAAGAAAAATCCACCGAAATTCCGCCCGTACCAACGCCTTATGAATATCCCCACCTCTTAGTCCAAGGTGCACCCGGTCGATCCCCCTCACCTTAAAGCCTGAGGGGTCCGAACCGTGATTCAACCTGAAGTGGCGGGGAATAGTCTTTAGGGTATCAACATCCTCTGGTTTTGCCTGCTTGGCGGCAATAATATCCCTGATATGCTCCCTCGTCCGGACCCTAAGTTCACGACTTGTGAGTCCGACATATATTAAATTGCATTCACACATGGCGTAATAAATTACGCCCGTGCTGCTGCAAGAAATATAGTGTCGGATCTCGAACGTTTTCGATCCATTGGAGGAAGCAAAGAATGTCGCCCTGATAATGTTGCCATGACGGCACGTGAGGCATGAGCCACATGGAAAGGATCCACATCTGGAACGTCCAGTCGAGAATGGTAATTTATTTCGTGTCACATAGTGACTGTGGACCAACATATCGCACAGGCTCCGGCGCCGACGAGCCGTCATAAGAGGTCGCTCGGGTAGTATATCCCTCAAAACAGGTTCTGTTTTTAACACAGACCAATGTTTTGTGAGGATACCTCAAATGTGGTCCCACTGACGATTGAAGGAAGAGACAAAACGAACCCTCGGCTCAGCACGTCGTGTCTTGTCGGGGTTAAATCTCAACAGAAGTTGGTCTCGCAAGGCCGATTTGGCACGTCTATATGCCTTCTTAATGGATCTAGCACTGTAGCCTCTCTCTAAACCTGTCACGCATCTCACCGGCTCGATCCTCAAATACACGCTTGTCAGAACAAATCCGTTTCAAACGGATAAATTGTCCTGTAGGGATGGCATTAATAGTGGATCTCGGATGGCTGGAGGATGCGTGCAGCAGAGCATTCACAGAGGAGGTCTTCCGGTAGATATCAGTGGTCAGGAAACCCTGATCACCAATAGATATGCTAATATCCAAAAAGTAGACCTTAGCCAGATCAGCCTGGAATGGGAGATAGATGTTATAGGAGTTGGAGTTCAAGTGACGTACAAAGCCCTCAAGCTCCGAGGCGGCTCCCCCCCCAGATGACAAAAATGTCATCAAAAAGCACAAACATGTATAAGGCCCTGTGCACACACTGCATTTTTTACTGCAGTTTTGCTGCAGAAAATGTTCATAAGCTTGCTGCAGTCCTTCCCCAGCAAAACCTATGTAAAAAAAAATGCTGTGCGCAGAGTGCGTTTTTTTTCACCTACAGCTTTTGCTGCAGGATTTCTGCAGGAAAAAGAATGTGCATGTCACTTCTTTTTCTGCAGATCCCTGTGGTTTTTGCCGTAGATAATGGTCAAAAAACGCAGGGAACAACCCGGGTACTGTGTGTGTATGTATGTGTATGTGTAGCTATAGAGATATAGATTGATAGATAGAGATAGATATAGAGATGTGTGTCTACCCATATCCTGTCCACCGCCATTAACTTGAGAACAGCGGCAGCTATAGGCATAGAAGTGGTGTCTAGGTATAGTAAAGTAGCCATGCGCTATGCAATGAAACCGCCTATAGCGCCACCTGGTGGAAAACAACGGAGTTACTATATTTATCTCGAAAACGAAATGAGAGAGAATAAAAGTGAAGTTAAAAATTGTCTTCATGAGGTATCGCTTCACATCCGCAGCCTTGTGAGTTTTACACGTTCTAATCATAGCATTTCTTTATGCAAGGTGTCGATTCGTATTGAATTGATGATACCTACAACTTTGTAATTCACTTTTTTTCTCTATCTCATTCCGGTTTCGAGATAAAAATGCTAACTCCTATAGCTGCCACCGTTCTCAAGTTAATGGCGGTGGACAGGATATGGGTGGACACATATATATACACACACACATACTGTATATATATTGATATTATTGGAGGACACTTCCCTCTACAATCCCCCTGTTGTCAGTATTGTTGACCCGATAAAGTATCACATGAGAGAAGTGTAGGAACATATTTGTCTACTCAACTTTATTGTTGATGATGGAATGAAGTAAAATATTGCACTTAGGTATAAAGATATCACCCATCTCATCTCTTTCCTGTCGTTCACCGGAATCTACAGTCTCCATCCACAGAATACAGTCTGTCTTTCTGAATCTTCTGTTTTGCCGTTGCCGATATCCGCCTCTCCCAAATTAGTCTTCTTCCAAATTTTACTGGTCAGACTCTGGAGTGGCTGTACTTTAACAGTCCATAGGAGAGCTCACAACTTTTATACACCCTTTAACCTGCCAGCATTTCTGTACTTTTACTGCACCTTGCTTCTACAGGGCTTTGGGTACATCTGGCATGATGGGACTTTCTTTGTGTCAAAATCTGTAGTCTCTTTGGCAGTAAGGGTTATTCAGCAGGTGCCCTGGACTGTTCAGTCATAGTCATAGTAGCCAGAATTTTCTTATATATACAGTCATATGAAAAAGTTTGGACACCCCTATTAATGTTAACCTTTTTTCTTGATAACAATTTGGGTTTTTGCAGCAGCTATTTCAGTTTCATATATCTAATAAATGATGGACTCAGTAATATTTCTGAATTGAAATGAGGTTTATTGTACTAACAGAAAATGTGCGATCTGCATTTAAACTAAATTTGACAGGTGCATAAGTATGGGCACCTCAACATAAAAGTGACATGAATATTTTGTAGAGCCTCCTTTTACAAAAATCACAGCCTCTAGTCGCTTTCTGTAGGTTTTAATGAGTTCCTGGATGAAGATATTTTTGACCATTCCTGTTTACAAAACAATTCCAGTACAGTTAAGTTTGATGGTCGCCGAGCATGGACAGCCCGCTTCAAATCATCCCACAGATGTTCAATGATATTCAGGTCTGGGGACTGGGATGGCCATTCCAGAACATTGTAATTGTTCCTCTGCATGAATGCCTGAGTAGATTTGGAGCGGTGTTTTGGATCATTGTCTTGCTGAAATATCCATCCCCTGCGTAACTTCAACTTCATCACTGATTCTTGCACATTATTGTCAAGAATCTGCTGATACTGCTGAGTTGAATCCATGCAACCCTCAACTTTAACAAGATTCCCGGTGCCGGCATTGGCCACACAGCCCCAAAGCATAATGGAACCTCCTCCAAATTTTACTGTGGGTAGCAAGTGCTTTTCTTGGAATGCCGTGGTTTTTTTGCCTCCATGCATAACGCCTTTTTGTATGACCAAACCACTCAATCTTTGTTTCATCAGTCCACAGGACCTTCGTCCAAAATGTAACTGGCTTGTCCAAATGTGCTTTTGCATACCTCAGGCGACTCTGTTTGTGGCGTGCTTGCAGAAATGGCTTCTTTCGCATCACTCTCCCATACAGCTTCTCCTTGTGCAAAGTGCGCTGTATTGTTGACCGAGGCACAGTGACACCATCTGCAGCAAGATGATGCTGCAGGTCTTTGGAGGTGGCCTGTGGATTGTCCTTGACTATTCTCACCATTCTTCTTCTCTGCCTTTCTGATATTTTTCTTGGCCTGCCACTTCTGGGCTCAACAAGAACTGTACCTGTGTTCTTCCATTTCCTTACTATGTTCCTCACAGTGGAAACTGACAGTTTAAATCTCTGAGACAACTTTTTGTATCCTTCCCCTGAACAACTATGTTGAATAATATTTGTTTTCAGATCATTTGAAAGTTGTTTTGAGGAGCCCATGATGCCACTCTTCATAAGAGATTCAAATAGGAGAAGTACTTGCAAGTGGCCACCTTAAATACCTTTTCTCATGATTGGATACACCGGCCTATGAAGTTCAAAGCTCAATGAGGTTACAAAACCAATTTAGTGCTTCAGTAAGTCAGTAAAAAGTTGTTAGGAGTGTTCAAAACAAGAAATTGATTGCCCATACTTATGCACCTGTCAAATTTAGTTTAAATGCAGATTGCACATTCCTTTCTCGCCTTTTCATTGGGGGACACAGACAGTGGGTTATATGTTGTCTCCAGGGGAGGCTTGACACTAGGTTTAAAAAAAGAGTTAGCTCCTCCTCCCACAGCATATAACCCCAGCTAGGCGGGAACTAGCTCAGTTCTTTTTAGTGTCAGGAGGGAGGCTGACACGTCTGGCCTGAGCCCCAGGCCAGCTCATGTTTTTTATTTATTTATTTCTTTTTCTTTGTGATTTTATTCTATTTTTGACTATGGGGCAATACCAGGGTGTGCTCACCCTCATTCCCCCCGCTTACGGGCAGAGGAAACCTGGCATGCAAAAGCCGTCAGTCTTCCCTTGCGCCCAAGTGGTCGGGTCTGCGTACCCCTCCAGCCTCCCTGGAAGCCCCTCACAAAGGTAGCTCCAGAGGGCTAAGCAGAGCCGAGCACCTGCTAGCCTTGAGCCGAAGATGCGTCCCCGAGATCTCCGCATCCCAGGACCGACGCGTCTTCAGACGGAGCAAGAGCAGGTAGAGAGACGATGTGTTTCCGTCCCCTGCATCCAACCGCCGCCTGAGGAGGCGCCGGTGGGGCGATGCAGGCCGTGTTCCCGGGGAAGCATCATAAATTTAGCTCCCGCCTTCGGCCTGCATTCTTAGCAACGCCCCCTCCACTTCTCCAGAAGCCGCTCCCTCTAGTGGGCCGTCTCTCCCCTCCATGCTGCCAGAGGACACTGGACGCCATTACATGTGGGGAGCAGACACGGATGAGATCGCCTCCTTGGCTCTGCAACTCTGCAGCACTATATACCGCTCTGTTCAGCGGTATATCGCTGTCTTTCTAGCGGTGTGTGCCTGCTGGCTGGCGGTGTTTATCAGCTTTTAGCGGTATATACTGACTGGGCCTGCAGGTATATACCGACTGTTTGGCAGTGTATGCCACTTTACTATTGGTATATACCAGCTCTGTATAGCAGTCCCTTTCTAATACTGCTAGTAGCTCCTCACCCAGAGTAGTGTAATACTGCTAGAGGCTCACAGTACTAATTGTACGTTTGTTGCTGACATGCGAAACCGCAAGGGTGATAAAGCTTCCCAGGCATCCTCTATGGACCTGTACTATGCTTGTACCACCTGTGGAAGCTCGTTTCCCAATGGTCGAAGCTATCCACTCTGCCGGGGCTGCGATGCCCCTACTACAGTGTCACAACAGGCGTTGCCGGAGGGGGTCATGCAGTCTGTGGGTTCGGCCTCGGCCACCATTCAGGCAGCACCCCCGTCTGAGGAGGCTATCCCTGCATGGGCTCTTCT